>NC_030441.2:3715000-3720000 GCF_001660625.3 Ictalurus punctatus
TATTTAATCTATGGGAAATACCTTAAGAGACTTAAATGAGCTGTTATAACAGCAGCTCTGACAGTAGTGCAGGTTTATATTAATGCACTCGTTCTAATACGTTATTGTTTCTATAGTAACAGCTCATTCACAGGGACTTTGTACATTTCACATAAACAGATTTTAAAACGTATTTAATTGCTGATATGGTGACGTTTTCTTAACTTAAGGTGATGTTTAACGTTTATGGAAGGAGTCTCAAGTGTCAGCGCTTTGTAACAGTCAGAGGTAAAGCTGTAACTAAGTTTTCTGACATTTTGAGGACAGAGGAGTTTATGCTTTGTAGTTTCTGAGTAACATGACAAGCTATATAAAGAGAGGCAGGTGAGGGAATGACTGTTTATAGCTGCTATAACATAAGGGAGAACATGAACTAATTTGTTTGCAAAACATTCAGCATTAAATATGACTGTAAATGGAAAAAGCATGATGTTATAGAATAAATAGAATAAATATATGTTATAGAATGAATTGCAATCACTAGTAAATTGCTATGGTAAAGACACACTAAAATTTTGCCTCCTAAAATGCTGCAAGGTCAAAAAATATTTTTGGCACCGTAATGAACACTGTACAGTAATTGAAGCGCATTTTTTTTTTTTTCATCTCCAAAATCATCTGCATTAAGAATATTGTTTTATTTTGTAATTCTGTGATGGAAGTGAAATTATTTTAGACCTGTGTGTTAACAAATAAAAATGAAAAATGTTTCTTTTGTGTAGTGTATGAACACTAACGCCTAACTTGGACATTTCCCCTCCAGACTGCCAGAGGGCACCTGTACACATATTCTGAATCACTTCTTCACTTACTCCACTCAGTTCCTGTTTGTTCTCATAAAATGTACATGGAACATTCAGTAATTGTGAACCATCTAGTTTTCTAGTTTATTCTGGATAGTAGAGCTGCAACAACTACATACATACATACATACATACATACATACATACATACAAATATACATATATACAGTGAGGGAAAGAAGTATTTGATCCCCTGCTGATTTTGTACGTTTGCCCACTGACTTAGAAATGATCAGTCTTGGTGACTTGGAGAAGATCTGCAAAGAGGAGTGGGACAAAATCCCTCCTGAGATGTGTGCAAACCTGGTGGCCAACTACAAGAAACGTCTGACCTCTGTGATTGCCAACAAGGGTTTTGCCACCAAGTACTAAGTCATGTTTTGCAGAGGGATCAAATACTTATTTCCCTCATTAAAATGCAAATCAATTTATAACATTTTTGACATGCGTTTTTCTGGATTTTTTTGTTGTTATTCTGTCTCTCACTGTTCAAATAAATCTACCATTAAAATTATAGACTGATCATTTCTTTGTCAGTGGGAAAACGGACAAAATCAGCAGGGGATCAAATACTTTTTTCCCCTCACTGTACACACATATACATATATATACACATATACACACGCACTAATTAATTATATATATATATATATATATATATATATATATATATATATATATATATATATATATATGTGTGTGTGTGTGTGTGTGTGTGTGTGTATATATATATATACACACACACACAAATAATCGTATAGTATTAATATATATGTGAACCATATAAACTAATATATGCAAAACATGAACTAAATTGCAAAAAACCTGAAAAAAAAAAAAAGAGTCAGAGTCTAGTGTGCATTAGTGAGCTTGGCTGTCCTTGACATCATCCCAACTCAGTGAAACAAAGATGATTTGAGTAGACTATAATGATAATGAGTCTTTATTAGTCACACATACATTACAGCAATTCTTTTCTTTACAATACATTACAGAAATTATTTTCTTTGCATAGCCCAGCATACCAGGAAATTGGGGTCAGAGCGCAGGATCAGCCATGCTACATCCCTGGATCAGAGAGGGTTAAGGGCCTTGCTCAAGGGCCCAACAGTGGCATGTTTGGAAGCGCCGGGGTTTGAACCCCCAACCCCTAATCAGTAACCCAGAGCCTTAACTGCTAAGCCACCACTGCCCCATATTACACACGAACATATCACAAAACCTGCATTTGTAAACAGTCTTGCTGTTCTTCTTCCATTGAAGGCAGTACACAGTGTTTTCTAACAGCTGAGGCTTTGTCTATCTTGGCAGAGGTTGAGTTGTTACAATTGATACTGGATAGCATGGCCACCTGTGAAATGTCACTGACAGCGACAGCCCCCCTCTGGCTCAGACACATTGAACTTATTACTTCATCACTCCCAAAATACACAATTTTACACCTTGTGGCTACCATTCATTGTGGACAACATCACAGCGGTCATCAAGAAGGCTCAAACGCGGCTACACTTCCTGAGGATTCTCAGGAAGTACAATCTGGACCCCAATCTGCTGCTGATCTTCTACCGCTCGTCCGTCGAGAGCTTGCTGACATACTGTGTCACGGTGTGGTATGGTAGCTGCACCGCAGCAGACAGGGAGAGGCTTCAGAGGGTAGTAAGAGCAGCACAGAAGATCATTGGCTGCCCTCTCCCCTCCCTGATGGATATTTATACTTCCCGTTGCCTCAGCAGAGGAAAAACTATCATTAAGGACAGTTCTCACCCTGGCTTTGATCTCTTCAATCTCTTGCCCTCAGGGAGACGTTACAGGTGCATCAAAACAAGGACTAGTAGATTTAAGAATAGCTATTACCATGATAAACAAACACATGTACTGAGTCCACAGCATATGTATATATTGTCTCAAACTGTGCATTTCATAGTACCTCCGCCATCCACCCTAATATCTATCTATCGTGCATATATCTTGCATATATTGTATATCTTGTTTATTTATTTTGTTTATTTATCTTATTTATTTATCTGTGTATTATCTGTTTATTCTTCTTGTGTATTGAATGTATATGTTTGCACGGAACAAAAAGGAGTGGCTCTTAATTTCATTGTACATATGTATAGTGACAATAAAAAGGCATTCATTCATTCATTCATTCATTCATTCTTTCATCGATGGCCAGGTCCTGGTGAGGCTGGTAGTATAATCTACATGTCAATAAGAGCTGCTTCTTGCTGGGCTTCACATAAAAGAGCCAATCACAGCCACAGGTCATTCTGCTCATCTTCTTTGACGTTGCTCTTTCACAGGATGCAGAATATTGGCTCAAATCTGTAGGATGCCAGGACAGAGGTGGGGAATGGAAAATTATGAAGCGTATTCTTTCTCCACAAATCTCAAACTCTTGATGGCTTTATTAGGCCAAAGTAAATGACAAGGCTCAGGAATTTGCATATCTTTAGGCTAGTTACAGGACTCCATGGTGTCTACATACCTTCTGCTTTTACTCCGCATACAGGTTTGTGTTGTTACAGAGACGGTGGCTTTACCTAAGAAGTAACTAGAACAGTTCTAGCGAGTGTGCTGCTGGTGGCTATCAAGCTGTACCACCAGAGTGTGGGCAGGAGAAAAGTGATATTGTACAGGAGGCACATCATCCTAATATTGTGCCACCTGTCCTGTTCAGGTTGTGTTGTAGGCTCTCCTAATAGCTCAAATGAGTGACACACAAGTGACCCCTCTTCTCTGACTTCTCTGGTAGATGGAGCTGTCAGCATTGCAGTGGAAACCTCCTTTTGGGTGTTTGGGCATTTGGGGAGAAGGCCTCAGAAAAAGTGTGAGGAGGATCAGGAGCATTTTCTTCTCTGTAAATAATCATGAATACAAAGTAAAATAAGTACCCAAAATCATGCATAGTAAATTCTAAATTGGCTTTTATATTTATACAATAATAATAATCCTATATTTCTATTTAGCCATCAAAGAACCCATGTTGGTGCATTTTCTATTGTTTATTCGGTCGGAAATGCCCCCAAAATTAATAAAAATGTCCTTAAAATTCAAGATAAGAATTTCCACTGTATGACTTCTTTTTTGTTATTTTTTTTATTTTTATCTTAATATAGTTAAGCAATATCACACGAAACAGAGTGCTGTTTTCCTGAATATCCGCACAATCGCAAATGTGATATTCATTTTATACAACAGCTCAATAAACAATAAGTTAATATTAAGTCACAATTTCTAGACAAATTATTGTTAGTTGTGACTGTTCTCTGCACAGCACATGTAAGGCTGAAATCAAAATCTCTGATAGAAATATATTTTTAAAAAATGATGCAATTCAGCTACAGCAAAGAATAGTAATAAAAAAAACTAACAATAACAATGTGAAAAAAGACCTGAGGAATACTGCAACATCAATAAAATACCCCCCAAAATATCCGTGATTAACTATTCTAATAAACTGACAGCCACAATATTAATAAGGATTGAAAATCTCAGCTGTATGTCCAGATAAACATAAAACTTTGCATGTCCCACGTTTGCACAGTGATTTTTGTGAGATTTGATTCACACAAAATAGTGTCAGTCTAAAAAGAGCTAAAGCAGGAGCTGAAACTGCTTTCCATTTGTGCATGTGCAAATGTTGCGGCACCTGTTGACCAACTTGTGGTTCTGCAGGAGCAACATAACTGTATTTCTTTCATTTAACTCAAGTGAGCTATGTAAATTTTAAATATTACTCTCATTTTCTTCAACACAGCTGTTTTGATTTTAATGCACGAACAAGTGCATTGTTTAGTTTGGACTTAGATTACATGTACATTCTTTGGACCAACAGCAGTCATATTTCATTTTGAGTGTAGAAATACGAAATATTGTTAAAAAAAAAAAAAAAGAAAGAAAGAAAAAAAAAAGATACTTCTACATAATGAAACAAAAACTGCCAGTAGGAGGGGACAAGTCACTGTCTTAATAAGTGACCCACTGAATCAGTCATTCAACCGATTCATTCAAAATGGCTGATTCATACATGAACATTGAATCACTGACTCACCCACACTGAATCATTCAAGAACGAAACTCCACTCTGTGTTGCTGGGAGACGCAACTGTTCTGCTTTGTTTGGAACATTTTTCGTTGTTGGAAAGTGCAAAA
>NC_030441.2:3722500-3787500 GCF_001660625.3 Ictalurus punctatus
TGCACCTGTAACGTCTCCCGGAGGGCAACATATTGAACAGATCAGAGCCAGGGTAAGAGCTGTCCTTAATGATGGTTTTTCCTCTGCTGAGGCAACGGGAAGTGTAAATATCCATCAGGGAGGGCAGAGGGCAGCCAATGATCTTCTGTGCTGCTCTTATTACTCTCTGAAGCCACTCCCTGTCTGCTGCGGTGCAGCTACCGTACCACACCGTGATACAGTATGTCAGCAGGCTCTCGACGGACGAGCGGTAGAAGATCAGCAGCACATTGGGGTCCAGATTGTACTTCCTGAGAACCCTCAGGAAGTGTAGCCGCGTTTGAGCCTTCTTGATAACCGCTGTGATGTTGTCCGTCCAGGAGAGGTTTGCAGAGATAAGGACGCCAAGAAACCAGACGGTGTGGACCCTCTCCACACACTTACCATTAATGAAAAGGGGGGCCAGCTCAGTGTTGTGTTTTCTGAAGTCTACAATGAGTTCCTTGGTTTTCTTGGTGTTTAGAGTCAGATTGTTCTTTGAACACCAGGCTGCCAAGTTTAGGACCTCCTCTCTGTAGGCTGCCTCATCTCCTTTTGAGATGAGTCTGACCACTGTGGTGTCGTCAGCAAACTTGATAAGATTATTGTTGTGGACTGGACTACAGTCGTATGTGTAGAGACAGTACAGTAGGGGGCTCAACACACAGCCCTGTGGAGAACCTGTGCTCAACGTGCGAGTGGAGGAGAGGTGGGGTCCGAGTCTCACTGTCTGGGACCGGTTGGTGAGAAAGTCCTTTATCCAGGCACACGTGAGGCGGGGGAGGCCAAGGGTGACCAATTTGGTGAAGAGAATGTCCGGAATTATTGTATTAAAAGCCAAACTGTAATCCACAAAAAGCATCCGGACGTAGCTCTGTTGCTGCTCTAGATGTCTCAACACGTAGTGGACAGCTACGGCGATAGCCGTAGATCTGTTTGCACGATAAGCAAATTGAAAAGGATCGAAATCTGTGGGGAGGTAGTCCTTGATGTGCTGAAGAACCAATCTCTCAAAGCACTTCATGATAACTGGAGTGAGGGCCACAGGACGATAAACATTCAGGCTAGTGGTGGGCGACTTCTTTGGCACTGGGATGATTATGGCTGATTTTAGGCAGGACGGGATGACTGCTTGGGCCAGGGAGAGATTGAAGATTCTGCTAAAGATGTGGGCAAGCTGGTGGGCACACGATCTGAGCACCTTACCAGGTACTCTGTGTAGGCCAGCAGCTTTCCTGGGGTTAACTGCCAGAAACATCCGTCTAACATCGTGCTCCCTCACAGTAAGTAGAGAGGTGCAGGAACCAGGAGGGGATGGAGGCAGGGCTGGACTGGTACGAGAGCCAGATGAGGGTGGAGGTGAGGATGGAGCTGAGGATGGAGCAGATGAGTGCTGTTGTTGTCATGTTTCAAAGCGAGCAAAGAAGCAATTTAGCTCTTCTGCCAGCATCGTACTCAGGTCTCCTGTTGTCGCATCACGGCCTCTGTAGTTCGTGATGTCTTGTATGCCCTGCCACACCTCCAGTTTATTTTTGCTGGACAGGTGGGACTCTATGCGCCTCTTATGGACCGCCTTAGCTTCCTTAATACCACCTTTCAGGTTGGCACGAGCGGCTCTATACAGAGCTCTATTACCAGACCTGAAGGCAGGCTTTGAGGAGTGTGCGGACCTGTTTGGTCATCCAAGGTTTCTGGTTTTGGAAAACCTGAATGTTTTCGTCCACAGTCACATTTCCGATACAGAACTTGATATAGTCCAGTACCGTTCCTGTTAATGTTTCTAGCTCTTGATGTTCAAATAAATCCAAGTCTGTCTGTTCGAAGCAGTCCTGTAGTTTGCAGAAAGCATCGTCAGGCCAGGTGGTAACAGTCTTTATAGTGGTCTTGACACTGCGTCTGAGGGGGGTGTAGGCAGGGGAGAGCAGGAGGGAGAGATGGTCTGATTGGCTGAGGTGGGGGAGTGGTATGGCTCTATACGCATGCTTATTGTTGGAGTAAACATGATCCAGAGTGTTCGCCCCTCTAGTAAAACACTTAAAATGTTGATAAAATTTCGGGAGTACAGTCTTCAAGTTCGCCTTATTAAAATCTCCTGCAATTATGTGAACACTGTCGGGGTGAGCTCGTTGCTGTTCGTTTATGGTGTTCAACAGGAGAGAGAGCGCCGTGTTCACATTGGCGTCGGGTGGAATATACACAGCCATGATAATCACTACTGTTAGCTCTCTCGGTAGGAAAAAGGGCCGACATCTTACAGACATGTACTCAAGGTCAGGGGAACAATGTTTATCTATCATTGTTCCGTTATTACACCAATTTTCATGCACATACATACAGAGCCCCCCGCCCCCCTCCCTCTGCTCTTACCGGAGTCCTCAGTCCTGTCCCAGCGGAGCATAGTACAACCTGCTAGCTGCATGCAGTGAGATCTGAGTCAATGCTCCAGTGGCCCCTGAAGGTCCACAGACCGCCCAGGAACTTCTGGCGCCTAAAGCCGAGCTCCCGGGGCCACAATATCACCAGGCCACCAGTAAAGAGCAGGGAAACGCTAACAGGAACTTGACAAGTACGTTCCAGAAACCATACTGACATTTACATTATATTAACTGCACATTAAATAATTACATTACATTGCATTAAACAGTATAACAATGTCATTGAATTTGTGTGTCCAGGTGTTAAACACCACCCCTGGCAGTTATCTGGGGTTCATGAATCTACAGGTTCCTCGGATTTCTATGAAAATAAAATACAGATTTAATGTAGTAAGATGCAGTAATATATTAATATTCGATTTTAAATATCCATGTGTGAAATGGGCAGAGTTACTGTATATACTTTTGACACAACTTAAACACAATGTGCTTTAGCAGTCATGACCTAGTGGGAGGAAAAACTTACATTTAGTAAGTCATCACACTGCATTACAGTTTCGGTCATCTTGTTGTACTTCAGGGTTCGGGACACTGTGAGCCTCCTGCTCTCTCACTTTCTCTCTCTCCTAAAACACAGGCATGAAGTGTAACGTATCGTAGACTGGAGGCGGATGCAGGTGCAGATCAAAGTCTTGATTCGACACTAAACTCAAAACCAAAGTAAACGCGGTCTTCGCCGGCAAACGAGAAACGTGGCATACAATGAGATCATTCAAGGAATGGAAACAACCGACACAAATAATACAACCATTAATACTGAGCGTCGTGCTCAGTAACCAAGGCGTTTAAATCCCAAACATAATCAAACTCAAAACATAGACACCTGTGGCAAATGAAAGTGACTTCAATAAATGTTCAGCAGGAAGCGAGCGAACCAAAACAATGTCATGTGACTCATCAGGAGCCGAGCCACAGTGCCCTCTGCTGGCCGTAGCGTAACATGACGCAGAAGAGGTTTAAACGTGAGTGCTTAATTTTAGCGTTTACAATCATCTTCTTTTCAGTCAATAAAAAAGAAATCCAGAACTAAAACTAACAATACATTTGTCACAGATTTACAGCATATATATATATATATATATATATATATATATATATATATATATATATATATATATATATATATATATATATATATATATATATATATATATATATGTATATATATATATATATATAATGTATATGCTTTTTGGGGCACAGAATGACAACCACTTATATACAGTGTGCAGGTGTTAGACACACAAAGTTAAAATGCACTTTCTGATGCACTTCAAATCTTATAGGGTGAAGGATGCAAAAATAAAACAAAATTTAACTGCTGGCCCAACTTTAGTCCAACAGAATGGATAACTTTGAGCCAACATTGAACAAATGTTTCTATCTGGACCCTTATTTTAATATTAGCTCAATGTTGGTAAGATGTGTTTTTGCTCTGGTGGCCCAACAGACAAAATTCAACATCAGTTTTGCTACTGCCCCAGAGATGTGAAAGTGACTCCACCAGTAGTGAAATAAGGAGAATCCTCATCTCGACTCAGACGTCTCCACACTCTTAGACAAAAGGTATATTATTGTGTCTGTATCTTAATTGTCAACCTTTTGCCTCACTCATTTGTCTACATCATGTTCAGCAAGGTGCCAAACCAGTTATATTAACATTATCAATATTAACATTGTCAGTATTTAATGGAACCTATTAACCCTCAGTTAGCACAAGAAACTGCTTACAGGTAGATATGTTTATTTTTTTTTTTAAACAATATTAGTATATTTGCTAAACGATTCCTTCATTATTTTACCTATATTTATTCTTAATAGTATCAGTTCTTGTATAGTCAAACTTTGACAAACAGATAAGCAGCACTTCTGATGTTTGTAGTCTACCTTAAAGTGGCAACAGTTGCAATTTTTTACATTTCCAAAATTTACAAATTACCTGCAAAATGTGCACAAAAATTAAAAAATGAATGGCTTCAACGATGGCCTCAGTGTATTATTTGGCTGGAAAAAAAAAAAAAAAAAAAAACTTTTGCAAAACTGCAAATGTACTTCAATCTGTACCATGATTGTTTGGATGAGCCTCATGGCAGTCATTTTTAGACTTGGGTATAACGAGTTACAACGTTACTGTAATCTAATTACTTTTCTGATAACATAGTATTGTAATGCATTACATTTTAAATTTATGTTTTTTGATTAGAGTTACTGATGTCAATAAAATTACGTTACTTGCATTACAGATTTATTGTTAAGAAAACAATATTAAATAAAATGCATTTTTAAAATAAATCACGTTTTGCACAGCTGCCAGAGGCGCAACCTGGCCTGGGCATTGGGGGCTGCAGCCCCGAAGATTTTTTCTTTAGCCCTGAATAATTCTCCACTTGGAGCAGTTTGTCAATACGTAACTGAACGTCAGTAAAAGAAGATGTCGGTGTTGTGATTTTATATCTTCAGTAAATGGAGGCGAGACCAATCAGACAGGGTTTACAGGAAAATACGTGGAAATACTCGTGTCTTATTGGCTGACAGCTTCAATTCTGCCAAATGCTAGCTCATAGACAGTGTGAGGAAAAATGGATATATGCCAATTGTTTAAAACCAGTAAAGGGGTTGAAACTGAAACAGTAACATCCTCTCATGCGGAACAGGAAAACAAGGTGTGTAAATGTCTATGAGTTCCAGTTTACATGAACATGATTTGAGCAGAGCATAAAGAAAGATAATGTACTTGCATGGCACTGTAGCAGCTGAACCCATACAGTAGTTTAGTTGTGCCTTCACTTGGCTAGAGACACCAAACTAGCCTAGTTAGAAAAGTTTAATCAGTCAGTTTAATCATGTCATACATTGATGCACGCTAAAATTACTGAAAGAACTGTGCGTTTCACTTTGTAGTGTATTTTTATGTTTGACAAGTTTTTGAAAGTAACTTGAAAGTAAAGTAATTACTTAATTAATTTAAATTAAATTCATTAATTAAATAATCTGATTACGTTTCATATGCAGTAATCAGTACTGTAATCAGATTGCAATTTTAAAGTAGTAATTAGTAATCTGTAGTGGATTACTTTTTTGAGTAACTTACCAAACACTGGTCATTTTAAAGACACTCCCTAATGCCCTTTCACTGAAAGTGTTATGATTTTTTTCTCAGTGGTTTGATTTAATAACTCAAACGATACTGTTAATCCAATGTAGGGCTAAAGGGACTGTCCACTTTGAAGTCATTTTTATGTCACTGTGAGTTAACACTGATTTGGTTTATAAGAAGCCAACTTCATTGTCTTGTACTTTAGTTAATACAGAAAATATTACAGATCTTGTAATTAATAAATACTGTAAATATTATAAATGCTGCAATCTTATAAATTTCATATGTTTATCGTGAATGTAGATAATTCTGTAAAGCTGCTTGTGACAATGTCCATAGATAAAAGCACTGTACGAATAAAAGTGAATTGAATTTAATTACCAAACATTACATTTCTATCTCCTAAAAAATGCTTGGCATTGAAGCTTATGTACAATGTACACCCCTGGTAAAATTTCAGGCTTTTGTGATATGAATATAAATATAATCTAAATCATGTCAGAACTTTTCCCACCTTTAATGTGAAATTGCAAAATATACAATTAAAGTGAAAAACAATCAGAAACATCTTAAGGGGAAAAAAGTTACAATAACCTGCTTGCATAAATACGCACCCTTTTATAATTGGGGGTGTGGCTGTGTTCAGCATGAACCAATCACATTCAATCTCATCTCATGTTCAAAAGTAATTATCATACAGCTGTCAATAATGAAATTACTCTGATTAACCTCAAGTAAAGACCACCTGTTTCTGTAGGATTTTTTTTCACATCTTCTTGGTTTCATCTGACTGCTGAAGCTATGGTCTTTAGAGAACTTACAAAGCATGCATGGTTGACTCGCCTGTTGAAAGGTATTGATCAGGAGAGGAGTATAAAAACATTTCCAAAACATTAGATGTACTATGGAACACCGAAGGCCATCATCAACAAGTGGAGAAAATGGAGCACCACAGTGACATCACCAAGAACAGGACGTCCCTCCTAAATTTATAAAAGGACAAGACAAAAACTTACCAGGGAGGCTGCTAAGAGACCTACGGCAACATTAAAGGAGCTGCAGGAACATCTGTCAAGTCCTGATTACTCTCTGCATGTGACAACAATCTCTCATATTCTTCACATGTCTGGACTATGGGGTAGGGCGGCTACACCGAAGCCCTTTCTCACAAAAAAACCTCCAGCAAGCACATCACCAAAAGAACACCCTATGCACTGTGCAACATGTTGGTGGTAGCATCATGCTTTAGGGGTGCTTTTCTTTAGCCAGAACTGAGGCTCTTATCAAGTCAGAGGGAATCAGGAATAGCTACAAATACGAATTAATTTTAGATCAAAACCTTCAGGTCTGCTAGTAAGCTGAAGATGAAAAGAAATTTCACATTTCAGCATGACAATGACCCAAAGAATATATACAAATCAACAAAGGAATGGCTGAACCAAAAGAAGATCAATGTTTTTGAATGACGTTACCAGAGTCCAGATCTGAATCTAAAAATCTGTGGGGTGACCTGAAGTGAGCTGTGAACAGGAGATGCCCTTACAATCTGAAGGATCTAGAATGTTTTAGCAAGAAAGAGTGGGAAAATATTGCTAAGTCAAGATGTGCCATGCTGATAGATTACTACATGAAATGCCTGAGTGGTGTAATATAATCAAAATGTGCTTTAACAAAGCAATACCGCAGCGCTAGCTCGAGGCAAAATCGTGACAGAAGACTGGAGAACCAGGAGGAAACCCACACTGACACGTGTCATTTTACCTTTGTGCAATTTTAACATTGTTAACATACTGAAATTAATCTCCTGAAAGGCAGAAGAAAGAAATCTGGTAGTAGTGTTAACACAAGACTTTATCTAATACTAGACAGTGCATGGTTAAAATACCATAGATCAGAAATATCATTAAAATCGAAGGGCGAGGCAGCAACAGACACAGAGACAGAGGCAAGATGATTAACAGGATAACTATCCAGAATAAACATGGCTCAGAACTGAGGAGATTTACTACCAAACTGGAAGGTTCACAATTACTGAATGTTTCAGGTGCATTTCATGAGAACAAACAGGAAATGAGTGGAGTAAGTGAAGAAGTGATTCAGAATGTGTGTAAGGGCACCTTCTGGCAGTCTGGAGGGGAAATGTCCAGGTTAGATGTTACAGTGTTCATGGACACGTTTCTTTCATTTTTATTTGTTAACACACAGGTCTAAAATAATTTCACTTCCATTTACATTTACATTTATTCACTTAGCAGACGCTTTTATCCAAAGTTTCTTACAAATGAGAAAATAGAAGCAAAGCGATATATCAAACAGAGAACAATACAAGTAGTGCTACTGTACAGGATCTGTTAATTGAGTTCCAGAAGAAGCAAAGTGCGCAGAGTAGAGGTGTAAATGCCAGAGTACTTTATTTATTTTTTTAATAGGTTGGTTAGGTGTTCACGGAAAAGGTGGGTTTTTAGCTGTTTTTTTGAAGATGGTGAGAGATTCTGCGTCCGGATTGAGTTTGGAAGTTCATTCCACCACTGAGGAACAGTTAGTTTGAATGTTCTTGAAAGGGACCTTGAGCCACGCTGTGTAGGCACTACTAAGCGTCGGTCGTTGATTGATCGCAGATTGTGTGAGGGAACGTAAGCCTGTTAGACCCTAAGCCAGAGGAGAAGCAATGGCTCCGATTCATGTGGTCCCGGTTCTTTGGACCGGCCCATCAGTGGGTGCAGCTCCTACTGGATAAGCACTGTAGGAACACGAGTTCATGAGTTCATGGTTTGGGAGTCTGGAGGCGAGGGTCGTGCTAGAACAACTTTGTGTGTGTGTGTGTGTGTGTGTGGGGGGGGGGGGGGGGGGGGGGGTAGTAAGTCTGGCAGGCAAACCTGCCCTGCCGTTTACCCACTACTACAGGCAAACTCATGCAGAGCTCCAGCCTGAGGTTAACCTGGCGACCTCAGAGCTCCAGCCGGCGGTAAACCTGGTGACCTCAGAGCTCGAACCTGAGACCCACGAGGTGGGCTCACCTGCCGAGCTCCAGCTAGAGGTCAACAGGGAGGCCCTAGCACCAGAGATCCAGCCTGAGGTTCAGGAGGGGGTCTCAGCGCCACACCTCCACACCACCTGCTTGTCCGTTGTTGACAATTTCGACACCTGCATTTGTTATGTTTCTGTTATGTCTCCTCCCTGTTCTGTCATTGGCTATTGTTTCATGTGGGTTTGAATTACCCTCAGCTGTCAGCTATTAGGATGCTGATTATGTTTGTATATATACCAGGCGCCTCCCAGCACATGGCGCAGAATATTAGATACGATATATTAGAGTAGTAATGGATTTGTGTTATTATTTTATTGAAAATGAACAATCATGTTCAGAATCCAAATCAGGAGTCAGACCACAGACAGACACAGTTAACAGAGACGTATTTATCATCATTATCCACACAGACAATATATATTAGAACATTAAAATATATGTAACAAACACCACATTTAAGACTCTGTAGTTATTTCTCATATATTAATTATCTAAAAATCTACATAAGAAGTGATTTGGCTTGGAAAAAAAAAACTTTTGATTTTTGAGCTTTGATTGTAATATTATACAAATTTAAACTGTTGGAAACTCTCTATTTTCTACTCCCTCAGATATGTATAAGTATGGTTAGGTTATAGTTTAATTTCTGTCTCATGAGCTTTACAGAACCTGTCTGATGTGTACGTGCCAGTTTAACATGTCACCACTGGAACTTCCTCTTTGCTGTGTTAAGCGAACCACACCATATATGTTCAACAACTGCTGTACATTCTTGTATTGCCTAAGATGTTTTTCAAGTATGTGGCCAGACAGTTCAAATGCCATATTATTTCCACACAGCAGTATGCCTATGCGTGGCTATTTGTACCTATAAAAGCCTCTGTTATTCTGTGAATAAATCGGACGTCTCTTTGAACTGCTCAGGTTGCCAGTGTGTTCATTTAGACTCCCCGGCACCGTATACGCTCCATGATAACCCACATGCGCTAGTTTTTCTTTTGAGTAAATGAAGCAAAAGCTGAAAAGGCTGACAGAGGGAAGAGGGATTGAATTTGCTAAATCCCTACACAAACCCACAGATAAACTTCCATTTATAAGGTTCTGTCTGCCGGCCAATCATCATTCAGGCTGCATATGGGATGAACACAACATAGGCAGCCTTAACCAATCATGTACTGTATGTTCTAATGGATTTTAAATAGTGTTAAATGATTTACATTAAAATTTCAGGGTTATAGAAACAACTTCAGATTTTACAGAGTGAATGTGTATTTTACATCTTAGAATACAACCAGAAAAATAAAATTCCTTCAACAGTTTATATTTTATCTTTATATAGTGTGATCTTAACAGGTTTAAAAGGTTGTTCAGTACTGGCTTTATTACTGTTTATTAGTTATTTATTGAGAGGTTGCTTAATATGAATCAAACAGAACTTTATAATGATATCATTTGATCATTTTCTTTTTCAATTTTACTAGTTTCTTGTCTGACAGTTAATTTTTAACATTACCTTTTTAATTATTTTGAAAAATCTGTTTTAATTAATACATTAAAATGATTGTTTTTGTGCAGCTGGATTGTGTGCTAGTAAGACAGATGACTGAGCAACAATATGGCAATGTGCAGGAATTTTACATAAAACACTACACACTTTATTTTGGATCACACAATCTCACAGATGTAGAACCAAAACACCAGTAGGGCCTAAACCCAGCATATAGAGGCTGATTGAATGTGGTGTGGACTCTGTGTAGGAGCGTCATCGTGTAAGAGATGCTGTAGAAAGACAGGCTTCCTGCACTGTGATCCACATACACTCCTATTCTGGAGGATGATGGATCTCTGAGCTTAGTCTCAATGTCGTTGTGATAGAAAGAGAGAGAAGAAGAAGAAGAAGAAGAACACCACAGACTCCAGGACTGACTGTTGCATCCAAACCCACATTCACTACCCTCTCCTTTCCTCCTGATGTCTTTATATGAGACTGAGATGTACACACCAGCACCGATCCACTCCACCTCCCAGTAACAGCGTCCACACACACTCTCCTTACACAACACCTGCCACCAGGTGTCAAATTTCTCTGGATGATCAGAGTACAGCTGTTCTCTCTCACTGGCTGTCACCGCTCTGTTCTTCTCAGACAGAATGAGGTTACGATGTGCCGTGTTGGGATCCAGAGTCAGATAACAGAAATCTAAAAGAAACGAGAAAAACAAACCGAACAATGTGAACATGTTGGATTTCATTCTCAGAATATATTTATGTGAAGAGTGAAACAGCTGTGTGTGTTTGTGGTGTGTGTGTGTGTATGTGGTCTGTGTGTGTGTGTATGTGTGTGGGTGTGTGATTATATGTGCTGTGTATGGGGTCTTGGTTTAATGTGTGTATGTGTATGTGGTGTGTATTTGCTGTGTGTGTGGATTTATGTGGTGTGTACATGTGGTGTGTGTGTGTGAATGTGTATGTGGTGTGTGTGTGTACATGTGGTATGTGTGTGTACATATGGTGTGTGTGTCTTGGCGGTGTGTGTGCTGTGTTTGTATGTGTATGTGGTGTGTGTGTGTGTATGTGATATGTGTGTGATGTGTATTTGGTGTTTGTCTGTGGTGTGTGTGTATATGTGGGGTGTGTGTATATGTTGTGTGTGTGATTGTGTGTATGTACATGCGTGGTGTGTATATGTAGTGTGTGTGTGTGTGTGTATTTGGTGTGTGTATGCATGTGTATGTGTTGTCTGCGTGTATTTGGTGTGTGTATGAATGTGGTGTGTGTGTTTGTGGTGTGTGTGCTGTGTTTGTATGTGTATGTGGTGTGTTTGTGTGTATCTAGTGTTTGTGTGTGTGTGTGTGTGTGTGTATGTAATGTGT
Source organism: Ictalurus punctatus (assembly GCF_001660625.3). Classification (NCBI taxonomy): domain Eukaryota; kingdom Metazoa; phylum Chordata; class Actinopteri; order Siluriformes; family Ictaluridae; genus Ictalurus; species Ictalurus punctatus. Next base: position 3,733,952 of record NC_030441.2, read on the forward strand.
GTCTGTGTGTATGTGGTCTGTGTTTGTGTGTATGTGGTGTGTGTGTGTGTGTATATATGAGTGTATGTGGTGTGTGTGTGTGTGTGTATGTGGTGTGCGTGTATGTTTGTGTGTTTGGGTGTATTTGGTGTGTGTGGTGTATGTGTATGTATGTGGTGTCTGTGATGTGTGTGTGTGTGTGTATTTGGTGTGTGTGTGTGTGTGTAGTGTGTGTGTATGTGTATGTGGTGTGTGTGTGTGTGTATGTGGTGTTTACGTGTGTGTATATGTGGTGTGTTTTTGTGTGTGTGTGGTGTGCGTGTATGTGTATTTGGTGTGCATAGGTGTGGATGTGGTGTGTGTGTGTCTATGTTGTGTGTGTGTGTGTGTGTGTGTGTATGTGGTGTGTGTGTGTGTATGTGGTGTTTACGTGTGTGTATATGTGGTGTGTGTACATGTGGTGTGTGTTTTTGTGTGTGTGTGGTGTGCGTGTATGTGTATGTGGTGTGCATAGGTGTGGATGTGGTGTGTGTGTGTCTATGTCGTGTGTGTGTGTGTATGTGTATGTATGTTGTGTGTGTGTGTATGTGATGTGTGTGTGTTGGTGTGTGTTGGTGTGTGTATGTGGTGTGTGCATGAGGTGGGCGTGTGTGAGCATGTGTTCGTGTGTATGTAGTGTGTGTGTATGTACATGCGGTGTGTGTACATTTGGTGTGTATATGTGGTGTGTGTATGTGTATGTGATGTGTGTGTATGTATGTGATGTGTGTGTGTGTTCGTGTGTGTGTTGGTGTGCGTATGAGGTGTGTGTGTGTGTATTTGGTGTGTGTGAGCATGTGTTCGTGTTTGTACATGTGGTGTGCGAGGTGTATGTGTATGTGGTGTGTGTGTGTGTGTGTGTGTGTGTGTGTGTGTGTGTGTGTGTGTGTGTGTGTGTGTGTTAGACGTACATTTCAGAAAATCTTCTCTGCTCTGTGGCTCTGATGGTGAAATGATCTGAACTGCTGCAGCTGTGGAGAGAAAAATGGAAATGAAGACAAAAAGCATCATCAGCTTGTAAAAGATGGAAACAGTTGAAAGTGATAGTTAGTTTATTCATTTTAAATCAGTATTTTAGTTAAACATGTCAGGTGAGTAAACTGTCTGCAGAAAAGAGAGAGGAGCAGTGCTAAGAAATAACACTTCACAGAGCGAGTAAAGACGTCTATCATGGTGTTTCTCCAGCAGGAACAGCTCCTCTTACCATGTGGAGGGATGTTGTTGAATTCCTCCTCACAGAATTCCTCGAGTCTCTTCTTCAGATCTGAGAGAGAATTCCTCACTCCATCAAATGAGAGATGTTGATGGACAGTGATGCTGGATGTGTGAAACTCTGGTCTGTCTAATGGAGGAGACTGACATCCAGAAGCTAAAACCTACAGAAAGCAAATGAAACTTCAAGCAAAGATAAACAGCATGCACAGAACGTCGGGGCTTTTCCCTTCTCAGGGAACAGGGTTACATGTGTAACCCCGACGTTCCCTTTCAAAGGGAACTTCGACGTTGCATTTAGCATAACAGTATGGGAACAGGAATACCCACTCTGTCATACTAAGGGTACGGCCTGTTCAAAAATACCCAAGCCCGAGGGTCACTGCAAGACACTCGAGCCCGGGGTGGAATGAATATCCAGGCTGTAATAACGAATGAATGTGTGTGGCGTAGACCACCCTGCAGCCGCACACACATCCTGCAAGGATACCCTGTTGGACAAAGCCTTCGAGGAGGCGACCACCCTAGTGGAATGAGCTCTTATGCCCAGAGGTGTGGCGAGACTGCGCGCCTCGTAAGCCATAGAGATTGCTTCCCCTATCCAGTTAGAGATGCGCTGCTTTGACACAGTATCACCTTTACCTTTGCCACCAAAGCAGACCAGCAGCTGCTCCGACTTACGCCACTGGCCGGAGCGGTGGTGGACGTAAGTACAGAGAGCCCTTACTGGACACAGCAGGTGCATCCTCTCTTGTTCCGGTGTGAGGAATGGAGGAGGGCAGAAGGCCTGCAACACTACAGGGTGGGCAGCTGATGTAGGCACTTTAGGAATATAATCCGGCCTAGGATACAGGAAGGCCTTGGCTAGTCCAGGGGCAAAGTCAAGGCAAGAGGGGGCAACCAAGAGAGCTTGTAGATCTTCCACTCGCTTGAGAGATGTCAGGGCCAGTAGAAGAGCTACCTTTAGAGTCAGAAGCTTCTCAGAGGCTGACTCTAAGGGCTCAAATGGGGCCCCTGACAGACCTTCCAAGACCACAGAAAGGTCCCAGGAAGGTATTCGCGGCCTGCAGATGGGTCTTAGCCGTCTGACACCACGCATGAACCTCGAAGTTAGAGGATGTTGCCCCACAAAGGCTCCTTCAACAGGGGTGTGGCTGGCCGAAATGGCGGCCACGTAAACCCTGTAGAAGGAGCCAACCCTGCTGAGAAACATTCTTGTAGGAACTCCAGGACTGTAGCTATTGCGCAGTTCACTGGGTCTAGCTGACGTTCCTCACACCACAAGATGAACAGCTGCCACTTGAATGCATACAATTTCCTTGTGGATGGTGCTCTAGCGTTTAACATGAATCAGAATCTATGAGCTGGTGCCCCTCAGGGGCCAGACCCACAGTTTCCATAGTTCTGGCCGAGGGTGATAAATCATCCCTCCGGCTTGAGACAGTGGGTCCCTGCGGATGGGAATCTCCCAAGGAGTGCCATCGAGCAGGGACATTATCTCCGTGAACCATATTCGAGCTGGCCAATAAGGTGCTACTATCAGCAGACGTAGACGGTCTTGGCAAACTCTCACTAGAACTTGTGGGAGCAGAGCGATTGGGGGGAAAGCATGTAGACGTGACCTCGGCCACGTGTGCACCATGGCGTCCAGCCCCATGTCTCCTCAGAGGCGAACACATCCACTTCCGCTTGTCCGAACCTCTGCCATATGGACTCCACCACTTGTGGATGGAGCCTCCACCCCCCGGGCCTCAGCCCCTGCCTCGACAGGATGTCTGCCCCTACATACCGGCTGCCTGGAATGTATATTGCACTCACTAACAAGAACTTTCCCTCTACCCAGAGAAGGATTAGTTGTGCCTGCCTGAACAGGGGGCGTGAACGTAACCCTCCCTGGTGGTTGATATAAGAGACCACAGTTGTGTTGTCTGACAACTAGCACATTGTGACCTCTCAACTGAGGAAGATAGAACTTCAGTGCTAGGAATATAGCCCGCATCTCTAGGTGATTTATATGCCACTCCAGATGAGGGCCGCTCCAAAGACCGCGAGCTGGATGGCCATTTAAGACTGCACCCCAGCCCGTGAGGGACGCGTCTGTCATTACCGTCTTGCGGTAAGGGGACACCCCTAGAGTGTGACCTGAGGCTAGGAACTGCGGGCACCTCCAAATAGTCAGAGCACGTAGGCATCGCCGCGTGACACTGATTACTCTCAGAGGTTTCATCCTCGGATGAAACCCCCAACTTTTTAGCTACCACTGAAACGGTCTCATGTGCAATAGGCCCAACGGTATGACTTTGGCTGCTGCTGCCATAAGGCCCAACAGCCTCTCGTAAAGGCTGGAGGGGATGCCCAGACCTAGCTTTATCTTGTTCAAAGTTGATAGGATCGATTGTACGTGTGTTGGGGAGAGAAACACCCTCATCGTAGTAGAATCCCATATAACCTCTAGAGAAGTTGCCCTCTGCACTGGAGAAAGCATACTTTTCTTGAGGTTCAACCTGAGCCCCAAGCTCCTCATGTGGGTGAAAACAACATCACGATGTTGAACCGCCCATTCCCTGGATCGTGCTAGAATAGTTTAGTACACGGATGTCCCGGAGTCGCAAGGGAACCTGATCAGCATCCATGTACTTTGTGAAGGTGCGAGGGGATAACACTAGCCCAAAGGGAAGAACCCAAAATTGTATGTATTTTCTCCAAACGCAAGCCTCAGGAACTTCCTGTGACTGGGCGATATTCCTATGTGGAAATATGCATCTTTCAGATCTATTGTCACAAACCAGTCCTTAGACTGAATCTGTGGCACCATAAGTTTGAGCGTCAGCATCTTGAACCTGTATGTCCGAAGAGTACGGTTCTAAAATTGGCTGCATACTTCCATCTTTTTTGCGGATCAGGAAATAACGGCTGTAAAAACCTCCCTTAGGGAAAGGGGTACATGTTCTATGGCCCCTTTGTCCAAAAGGGAACTTATTTCCTGTGCTATCATTGGGCTCTGCTCTGTGCTGACAACTGTGGTGAGCACACCTCTGAACCGGGGGGGTCAAACACTGAACTGGACCTGGTAACCCTTTTCTATGGTAGACAGAACCCATGGGGACACATTTGGCAGTAGTTTCCACGCTGCTAAAAGGTGTTTCAGTGATGTTAGCTTTTCCACATTTCGTTGGAGGGAAAGCATCAGATTTCCGTCGCCCTGTGACAACTCGCTGACCAGAGAAGACTGAAAACATGGGATGGCCTTGGCCAGGGCAGGCCCTACAGTAGCACTGGGGGCTAGTTGCCCTAGCAGCCTCGTGTCCCCTGATACGTCCCTCCGTGGCCCATCAGGACTGTTTCTTCCTTGCCTGCTTTGCTTTTATGATCATTCATAGATCAGGCCTCTTAGCAGGCTGTGGCTGTGGCTGCCCGCTCCCCCTGGCTTTCTGCGGGGGGAGGCAGGCCGGCACATTTGTCTTCTGCATCTCCCTCGCACCAGCGCTGGCCCGGGCTCCACTCATGGAGGCCCGTGCGAACTCGACACGACGGGGAAGGAACTGGCTGAACGCCGCCGTTTGCTGTTTTGCCTCGCAAAACCTGTCGGCGATGGCATTGACTGCACCGCCAAACAGGCCGGAAGGTTTAACAGGGGCGTTCAGCAAGGAGACCTTATCTTTGTCCCCCATCCCTGAGAGGTTGAGCCATAGGTGCCTCTCTGCCACAACCAGGCTACCCGTTGAACGGCCGATATGGCGGGCTGTTTGTCTGGTCACTCGGAGAGATAAATCTGTGGCGCGGCACAGCTCTGCCACTGCCTCGGGCCCAATTCCCTCACCAGTATCTAGCTCACTCAGCAGGTCTGCTGGGTAGGCCTGCAACACTGCCATTGTATGCAGGGACCCACAAGCAAGACCTGCTGCCGCATAGGCTTTGCCTACCAATGCCGAAGTGGCTTTACATGGGTTCAAAGGTAAAGTTGGCCTCCCTAAATTACCTGCCGTTGATGGAGAGAGGTGGCTCGCAAGCGCCTCCTCCACCTTTGGCATCACTACATAGCCATGCTGCTCACTCCCCATGATGGCTGAGTAATCAGATGTTGTGGCGTTATAAACACGGCTAGTGTATGGTTTTCTCCAGAAGCGTGATATCTCTTCATGCACTTCTGGAAAAAAGGGGAGTTTTCTGCGGTGTGAGGGAGCTTTATATTTATTTTCACTGGAGAGGAAGAGCTCATCCAGCCTGCTATGAGCCACTTTCTCTTCCCCGGGCTAGTCTATATTCAACTTTTGAACTGCCCTAGTGATCACCTCAAGCAGCCCTTTATATGCTTGAGAGCTGCTGTCGGTTTTTGGTGCAATGGCACCCTCTACCAACTCCTCGGAGTCAGCGAGGGTGTTTTGGCTTTCCATAGGAGAAGGAGGAGTCGCGAGCTCTAAAGTCAGTCGGAGAGCCAGACCCGGAAGACAGAGCAAGAGATAGAGCCGTGCTCGTCTCTGGCTCCTCTTCCAAATCCATACAAGAACCCCAGGACCCCAGATCCGCGAGGCTCTGAAACCCAACTCCCTTCGGACGAGAAGAGAGCGAGCCGAGAGCGTAGTTGCCTAATCATGAAACGTGCACAACGCTGACAGTCAGACCCCTCAAGGGCTGCTGTAGCATGCTCTACGCCCAAACACTTCACGCAGAATGCGTGTCCATCTCCTCCCGTGATGAAACGGGAGCAAGGCATAAGGCACTTCCTGAAATCCCTCTCGCTCATTCTTTCACTCTCTTTTCTTTTCTTTTTTCTAAAAAAGGGGTAGAAATGTTGAGAGATATTGAGGAATATAGAGTAGAAATGAAGCGTTTCTTTTTCTTTTGTCACACAAACAACAGACATGCAGTCTCGCTGAAGATAATAAGGCTGGCGGGGTGGTTCACAGGTGCCAGGTATATATCATGCGATGTGCTTAATTGCCACATCACCTGATCATGGCAGGCCTATAAGTAGAGGCATAATTTTACAAGGCATGATTTTGCATGAGCTTCAGGTACCGGTCACGCGCGCAAGGCGCTCCCATACTCTTATGCTAAATGCAATGTCGAAGTTCCCTTTGAAAGGGAACGCACGTTTGCATCTCTCAGTCTGTCTTTTAGCAGAATTCATGATTTTTTAACGTGGTCATATTTACATCCATCAGTGTTCTGTCACTACATTACCCAGCATGCATTACAGAAATACACCATATATTTTATTGTTGCTTTAATGAGAGGTGTTTTAGAGAGTTTGTGAGGAACAGCTGGCTCTAGATCAGACAGTGAGTATTACCTGGAGGAAGTGGATGTGATCGTGTGTGTGTGAAAGCTGCTCCAGCTCAGTGACTCTCCTCTGAAGATCAGTGATCTCCTGCTCCAGTTGCTCCAGGAGTCGATCAGCTCGACTCAGTTCAGCCTTCTCCTGAGCTCTGATCAGCTTCGTCATCTCCGAGCGCTTTTTCTCCATGGAGCTGATCATCTCAGTAAAGATAATCTCACTGTCCTCCACTGCTGTCTGAGCACGGAACTGTTAGGATGCATGCACACACACACACACACACTTCCCTCTGTTACTGGGACTCTGGATGACTGCTTGTTCATGTTCTGTGTGTTTCTAGGAGCAGCTCTGTCTCTGCTCACTGCTCACCATAATCGTGTTCACAGTTTGTTTCAGCTCCTGCACCTTCTTCTGCTTCTCCTGGATTCTCTGCAGGGATTTCATCAGCTCCTCCTTTAACTTGCTCTGAGCACAAATCACTTATATTCAGCTGGTTATAAATGATGTGTGGGTGAATATTAACGGCAGCTACATGGTTAAAGTTCACAGTCTTGTGTGGAATTGTTTAAGTTGTAAAACTGGTGTTCAGCTGCTCCAAAGTTCACTGACTGCTCTGACGTGATTATGACTAACGGTGGGTGAGGAGGACAAATTCATTTAACACTTGTGTAAACACAACACACTGGAATGTAATACACCATTTTAAAATCATTCTGATGAACTGAACCATTACAATCACAATTTAAATAACTGCCTAAAGCAGCTGATTTTGGATAATTAAAGATTTCTAGTTCTCACCTGTTTCTCAGTTCTCGCTGCTGAAACTGATACAGCGTCGTGTCCTTTGTGATTATCCAACATGCACAAAGAACAAATACACCTTTGGTCAGTACGACAGTAGATCCTGAGCACTTCATCATGTTGAGAGCAGATCTTCTCTTGGAGTTTTGAGGAGGCTTCAATTAATGTGTGCTTTTTCAAAGCAGGGAGTTCAAGATGAGGTTTCAGATGAGTTTCACAAAAAGAGGTCAGACACATCACACAGGACTTGATGGCTTTACGTTTCCTTCCGGTGCAGAAATCACACTCCACATCTCCAGGTACAGCATAACAGTGAGCAGGAGAAGCAGCTTGGACTTCAGTCTTCTTCAGTTTCTCCACCACTTCAGCCAGCATGTTGTTTCTGTGTAGAACAGGCCTTGGAGTGAAAGTGTCTCTGCACTGAGGACAGCTGTAGATGCCTTTCTGATCCTCCTGATCCCAGCAGCCATTAATACACACCTTACAGTAACTGTGACCACAGGGGATAGCCACCGGATCCTTCAGGAGATCCAGACACACTGGACAAATGAACTGGTACTGATCTAATGGTATAAAAGCTTCGGCCATTTTCCTGAACTCACACACACACAGAGAAAGAGAGAGAAAGAGAGAGAGAGAGAGACTCAGAGATCTGTTTCGTTTTCTTTGGACTCAGGAGGTGTGGCTCCCTGCTTCTGTGTTTTTGCTAGACTTTAGGTGTGGAGGAAGAGACAGACAGAGAGAGAGAGAGAGAGAGAGAGAGAGAGAGACTCAGAGATCTGTTTCGTTTTCTCTGGAATCAGGAGTTGTGGCTTCCTGCTTCTCTGTCTTTCCTAGACTTTAGGTGTGGAGGAAGAGAGGGAGAGAATAAGAGAGAGAGAGAGAGACTCAGAGATCTGTTTCGTTTTCTCTGGAATCAGGAGTTGTGGCTCCCTGCTTCTCTGTCTTTCCTAAGAGAAAGAGAGAGAGAGAGAGAGAGAGAGAGAGAGAGAGAGAGAGAGAGAGAGAGAGAGATCTGTTTCGTTTTCTCTGCAATCAGGAGGTGTGGCTCCCTGCTTCTCTGTCTTTCCTAGACTTTAGGTGTGGAGGAAGAGAGAGAGACAGAGAGAGACTTTTAGAGAGAGAGAGAGAGAGAGAGAGAGAGAGAGAGGAACAGGAAGCCTCCTCTAATTCTGATCATAATTTTTATAATGCCTGTCAGCTTGGTGGCAAATGTTAAAACCGATTTCTATACTACGGATCTGTAACTTCAGATTTTACCACAACAATGTAAAAACGTCAGAATTTGCAAGACAAACACACTGTTCTTGTGTATGTTTTGCATATTTCTAGGCCATGGCTCTCAGAGAAAGACGCAAATTAGGAAAACCTGCAGTTTTCTTTTTTTTGTCTCCATTGTCCAATGCTGGAGTGGCTAATCAGAAGAATCAGGAGGATTCGTTGAGAAATAAATTTCATGTCAGAGTTGTAATAGAACTACTTGTTGCTGCGTAGGCTGCAGGCAGCTACAGACACACACACACACACACACACACACACACACACACACACACACACACACACACACACTCACTCACTCACTCAGGTAGCCTATTGATCACGCCCTTGTCTCCCCATACAGGAGGCAATATGACATTAAGAATGGCCCTCTGAGATCCCTAATTAGTCATCTGATTACAAGTTACAAGTCCTGGTCACATGACAAATGTACAAGTTTACAGTTTACAGTTAGAACCCTCTTAGCCTTTACATTAATCAATATGGACAGCAGAAAAAGTAAAGTGGGCGCAGAAAAGGCCAGATTAAAGAAGAGAAAGGACTTCGAGGAAGAAACAAATAAATACACAAAACTTACAGACTTGTTTGTGACAACAGCAAGTCCAGATGATAGCAATGCAGCTGCTGAGACAGGAATCTATGGTTCACACAGTGTAGTACTGCATGATACATGTTACTCTAGCAATGACTGTTGTGTGATCATCCCAGTGCAAATAAAATAAAATACAAATTACCTACAGAGAAAAAGTCACAGTACTCTACTGCTTTAAATCATGAAAAGCTTAACGCTTGACAAGCTACATTTTCTAGGTAGCCCATCTCTCATTCATCTTCAGCTGTTTTCAGTTTAGTATTTAGTCATTTTAGCGCCAAGGAATTTTCACAGTGTTGCTGGGATATTAATGAATGACTGAGTTGTTAGTTTTAAATTGTTATGTGGCCATCTAAGTTTTCATGTTTTTATTTGAAATTATGTATAGCCTTAGATATACACAGTTCACTCCACTAATATTGGCACCCTTGGTAAATATGAGCAAAGAAGGCTGTGACTTTATTGTTTAACCTTTTGATCTTTTGTCACAAAAATACTCGGTTGTCATGGATATCAAACAATTGCAAACACAACACCTGTTTATAAAAAATATTTTTGTTAAATATAGGTGTGCAATAATTATTGGCACCCTTTTAATCAACACTTTGTGCTACCTCCCTTTGCCAAGATAACAGCTCTGAGTCCTTTCCTATAAATCCTGATGAGGTTGGAGAATACATGGCAAGAGATCTGAGACAATTCCTCCATACAGAATCTCTCCAGATCCTTCAAATTTCAAGGTCCATGCTGGTGGACTCTCCTCTTCAATTCACCCCACAGGTTTTTTATGGGTTTCAAGTCAGGGGACTGGGAAGGCCATGGCAGGACCTTGATTTTGTGGTCAGTAAACCATTTTTGTGTTGATTTTAATGTATGTTTTGGATCATTGTCCTGCTGGAAGTTCCAACCACGGCCCATTTGAAGCTTTTTGACAGAGGCAGTCTGGTTTTCATTTAGTATCTGTTGATATTTGATAGATTCCATGATGCCATGTATCCTAACAAAATATCCAGGTCATCTAGCAGAAAAACAACCCCAAAATATTAAAGAGCCACCACCATATTTAACTGTGGGCATGAGGTACTTTTCCATATGGCTACCTCTCTGTGTGCACAAAACCACCTCTGGTGTTTATTGCAAAAAAGCTCTATTTTGGTTTCATCTGACCATTTGTTTTTTTATTTTTAATAAATTTGTAAAGATTTCAAACAAACTTCTTTCATGTTGTCATTATGGAGTATTGTTTGTAGAATTTTGAGGAAAATAATGAATTTAATCAATTTTGGAATAAGGCTGTAACATAAAATGTGGGAAAAGTGAAGCGCTGTGAATACTTTCCGGATGCACTGTAACTATAACTTATGAAGTGTGTATAATTAGTGCAGACCACCCATTTGTACCACATATGTAAGTATTGTGGTGTATCGTGTAACAGAGTACTCACCACGTCCTGACCAGCTTCCCTCGCTTGAAGCATAGCAACAATCTGCTCAACGTACACAAATACACATAAATACATATATGTATATGACGGTAAATTTGAGTGTTTCATGTGTTCCATATGCACATGATGATTGAATAAGCAAGTGATACACATTAATGTGAATATCTGTAAATATGTAATTGGTAGGTTTGGTTTTGTTTCCACACGGCCAAAGATAATTCATGTCAACTGCATGAATCAGACATGGCACACGTTGTATAATGCTAGAATCTACAGTGTTACTAAAACATTTTGTCAATTGCAAAAAAAAAAGAGAGTAATCATCTATGTGTGTTTGTTTTTGTGTGTGTGTTTGTTTGTGTGTGTGTGTGTGTGTGTGTGTATGGACCTGGGAGTGCAGAAGCTTGGGGTCCCCAATCATATTTAGCAGGTTATAGTTATTCTCGCCTTATATTACCATCCAGGTGATGTTGTCATATCTAAAACGACTAGGTTGCTGAATTTCCTCTAATTAGTCAATACAATAATCCTCAATTTGCCGATCAAAATGAAGCCACGAACAAGAGGAGATGAAGCAAAAATCCAGTTTATTGTTCAAAAAACAACATGAGATCCCCTCGTGAGACGTACAAAAAGTGATCTGAATCTAAGCACAGATTCAATGCCCTATTTATAGTCTTATCTTTAGGTTACGCCTAATTATTTCATTCTTTTGAAATCCCAATATGCTTTATTAACATCTTTTCTGATTCCCCTTAAAAACTACTTATTGGATTCTAAAATATCACTAGAATGAGTTTTTCTCATTCTGAAATCCCCTTAAAACACATTTTGCAGCCATTGGATATCCCCTTATCTTCATGTTTTTCTTTTGGGTATTTTAAACATTTTCCAAGGCCCTTACTGCCATTCCCACTTCCTGTAATCAAGCTGTGCACATCTCATCGCCCGTTGTCCTGAACAATTTGGATATTTTTATCACTTCTTCATTATGGGTGAAATATATTTTTAGTATTGCTTAATGTTACACATATTTGTTCTCTAATTCTAAGTTTGTTTATGTCACTTGGTGCTTTTTAGACACTCTGTGAGAATATTTGTGTGTGTGTGTGTGTGTGTGTGTGTGTGTGTGTGTGTGTGTGTGTGTGTGTGTGTGTGTGAATCTCTTGAACATTTTTGTGAGTGTGTGGGTGTGTTTTTTCCCATTTTACAGTGAGGGAAAAAGTATTTGATCCCCTGCTGATTTTGTACATGTGCCCACTGACAAAGAAATGATCATTCTATAATTTTAATGGTAGATTTATTTGAACAGTGAGAGACAGAATAACAACAAGAAAATCCAGAAAAACGCATGTAAAAAATGTTATAAATTGATTTGCATTTTAATGAAGGAAATAAGTATTTGACCCCTCTGCAAAACATGACTTAGTACTTGGTGGCAAAACCCTTGTTGGCAATCACAGAGGTCAGACGTTTCTTGTAGTTGGCCACCAGGTTTGCACACATCTCAGGAGGGATTTTGTCCCACTCCTCTTTGCAGATCTTCTCCAAGTCATTAAGGTTTCGAGGCTGACATTTGGCAACTCGAACCTTCAGCTCCCTCCACAGATTTTCTATGGGATTAAGGTCTGGAGACTGGCTAGGCCACTCCAGGACCTTAATGTGCTTCTTCTTGAGCCACTCCTTTGTTGCCTTGGCCGTGTGTTTTGGGTCATTGTCATGCTGGAATACCCATCCATGACCCATTTTCAATGCCCTTGCTGAGGGAAGGAGGTTCTCACCCAAGATTTGACGGTACATGGCCCCGTCCATCGTCCCTTTGATGCGGTGAAGTTGTCCTGTCCCCTTAGCAGAAAAACACCCCCAAAGCATAATGTTTCCACCTCCATGTTTGACGGTGGGGATGGTGTTCTTGGGGTCATAGGCAGCATTCCTCCTCCTCCAAGCACGGCGAGTTGAGTTGATGCCAAAGAGCTCCATTTTGGTCTCATCTGACCACAACACTTTCACCCAGTTGTCCTCTGAATCATTCAGATGTTCATTGGCAAACTTCAGACGGGCATGTATATGTGTTTTCTTGAGCAGGGGGACCTTGTGGGAGCTGCAGGATTTCAGTCCTTCACGGCGTAGTGTGTTACCAATTGTTTTCTTGGTGACTATGGTCCCAGCTGCCTTGAGATCATTGACAAGATCCTCCCGTGTAGTTCTGGGCTGATTCCTCACTGTTCTCATGATCATTGCACCTCTACGAGGTGAGATCTTGCGTGGAGCCCAAGGCCGAGGGAGATTGACAGTTCTTTTGTGTTTCTTCCATTTGTGAATAATTGCACCAACTGTTGTCACCTTCTCACCAAGATGCTTGGCAATGGTCTTGTAGCCCATTCCAGACTTGTGTAGGTCTACAATCTTGTCCCTGACATCCTTGGAGAGCTCTTTGGTCTTGGCCATGGTGGAGAGTTTGGAATCTGATTGATTGATTGCTTCTGTGCACAGGTATCTTTTATACAGGTAACAAGCTGAGATTAGGAGCACTCCCTTTAAGAGTGTGCTCCTAATCTCAGCTCCTTACCTGTATAAAAGACAACTGGGAGCCAGAAATCTTTGATTGAGAGGGGGTCAAATACTTATTTCCCTCATTAAAATGCAAATCAATTTATAACATTTTTGACATGCGTTTTTTTGGATTTTCTTGTTGTTATTCTGTCTCTCACTGTTCAAATAAATCTACCATTAAAATTATAGACTGATCATTTCTTTGTCAGTGGGCAAACGTACAAAATCAGCAGGGGATCAAATACTTTTTTCCCTCACTGTATGCTTTCTCCATGTCATGTATTGATACCTGCTTCCTAAATTCTTTGCATGTGCTTGTACATATATTTATGTGAATATATTTTAAGTGTTACCACTACTGTTTTATCTAATTTCCGTCCTTTCTTTCTGAGCTCTGTCCAGCTGATCAGCGCCCTCCTGCAGCTGGACTTTCTCTCTCTCTGCTTCTCAATCTCACAGGCCTGGGTGAATATATACGTCATCAGCTGGCTTATTTGGCCGTCAATGTTACAGCTCTGCTGGAATGTCTCTGCTCTTCACCTGTACCCACAGGGTTTCCTTATTCTCCCACCTATCGTATCATTCCATCAGTGACCTATATTCATTCTTTCACTCAAACTGAAGCTGAACTTCTTCCCATAACTTCTGTGGAAGGCCCGTTTATTCTTTCCTCTGATGATGATAGTAGCTTTGCTACAAACACATCATATGACCTCTCACCTACAAATTATTCTCCTACAAGACCTATTCCCTCCCCAGAATATGTGTATGATAGTGATTCTCAATAAACTACATACTCTGTTACCCCCGTGTTTTCCTGTGTCTTAAATGTCTTCCAACAATCTCCCCTTAGAGGATCTCTAAGCCTCAATTTTCTCTTAATTTAAGGTATACCTATGTATAAATACTGCCATTTTCACCCTTTGGCCACCATGCGTCAACTGTCTTATTGTTACTGTTATATACCCTGCCCCTGACCCTGTCTGTCCAATCTCTCCAGCCCTATATCGTCCACTGCAGCGGAGACCTCTACAATTGCCTGACCTGGGTGTCTCTCGAACAAATTTCAAGCTATTGGTGATAAAAAAAATCCACTCTGGTATTGCTGTTCCATTCAAAATAACACAGCAGCTATAAAACTGGACGTAATATCCTTTCACCTGGCAGAGCAGGACACACATACCAATGCACTGCCATGGCTTCTACTTGTGCAGTTAACTAAGTCAAGGTGCTCAGGTAATTAGTTGATGTGAATTCACACAATGTTGTTACACTGTATGTAAGTGATACAATTTGACTATATTCTGTTGACTACGTCAAGCACTAAAAATGCTCTTATTTTTTGACTACGTCTAATGATATCCCTATAGCATCCCTATTTTCTCGGATAGGCCTTATTGAGCACTACCTTGTACCTTCAGGTCTCAAGGGTTTATTTGCTTTTCCCAAAAGAAGTCTGACCCAGTGGTGGGCGAAAAAACCTCTTAACCCAGTTGCGAGGAAAAATTCCCACCCTGCCGGCACTGCGTGCTCGACAGTGGGTAACCTGGCTCAGCTTTTGACAATATGTGTCACTGTAACCACAATCCAAATCATGATATAAGTATAAACATTCCAACAGTCCATTCTGATCCTTACTTCATTGTTCATGGGGCTCACACCACCAACAGTTCATCATGCTTTATGTCCATAAGGTGGTCCACATGGGGAACACGTTGTGTTATGTCCTTGTCCACCTCTATGGAAAACGTTGTCTTCGACCCAGATACTTTGCATATCGCAGGGGGCCGCCCTTGGGGAGAGGTTAGGCTAGCAGTTACACCCAGGGCATGGCTCATCGAACCTCTTTTACTATACTGAGTTCCTGGAACTCTTGTTTGTCCTGTGCCAGAAGTCCTGCCTTATGCAAGTCCTGCAAGTGATGACTTGTGGTGTGAAGTCCAGTGAAGTCCATTCTCTGCACCTAGACACTTAGCATACTTGCACATGCTAACAGCAAGCCTTGATCATGCATTACAAAGTGTAGCTTCAGCGTTTTTTTACTTGTTATAATTGCCATGCAGTAACAACTAGTAGGTGTGTAAGTGAGCCAATGTTTTCATGCAAAATGGGGTTGTGCAAACATCGGTATAAAAATTTCCAGTATCATATAAGTACATACCAGTATCCCTCTTAACACTGCATAATATACCTGCAAGCTTGAGTATTCCAAAGCATTTAATACACATTGTAATATAACCCCCCTCCCCCTTCCATCTCTGTTTTAAATGAAAAAGGATCCATCCTAGCCTGTACGACAGCAAATCCAGCTTTATTCCCTGTATCAGCCCGAAAACACGACCCTTCTACAAAGAACACATGTTGTGCATTTGACAAGGGCTGATTCTCTAAGTCTAAGGCACGCGCTTTTAGGAATTTTTCTGATTCGGACATGCATTCATGGGACAACCCGTCTTATGGAGTAATCCTTTTGTCAGCGGGGTTAACTGTGTTACACCTTTCTATGGTTAACTCTGGGGCCAACAGAATGACATCGTACCCTGTGCATCGCGAGTTGGTAATGACGAAAGACTGACTGGTCAATAATGCATGCAATGCATGTGTTGTGTACAGCGTGACAGGATGCCCCATTGTAATGGAGGATGCCTTTTGGTATGCAAATGCAGCAGCCGCCAAGGCACAATAACACCGTGGCATTCCCTTCTCAACGTTATCCAATGTGGTACTATAATACACTATAAGTTGTTTACCTACACCTTGTTGCTGTTGTGTCAATACAGCAGATGCAAAGCCCCGTTTTCTGAAATATACAAGTGAAATGGTTTACCATAATCAGGGTTTGCCAATGCAGGTGCTGACATCAATGTGGCTTTGAGTGATTCAAATGCAGCTAACGCCCCAGGGGTCCAGGTAAGAGGAGCATTTGGCTGTGTTTGGTCTGCGCTTTTGATTACATCACGGCGAGGTTGAACTATTAGCACAAAGTCACAGACCCATGGTCGGCTAAAACCCGCTATTCCTAAGAATGCTAACATTTGTAATACGGTTTGCGGTTGGGGTGCTTTCCTAATGGTTTCCACGTGCTTAGTCGAAATTTTGCAGCTTGCCCCTTCTAGGACACGTCCCAAGTACTTAACTTTAGGTTTACAAAACTGGAGTTTCTCTCTACTCACTTTGTGGCCGTTTTCGACTAGCATAGTTAACACCTTTACCGAGTCTTCCTGACATTGTTCTTTGGTCGGGCTAGAGTTAAATGTCATCCACGTACTGCAACATGGTACTACGACAATTCAGAATATCAAAGTCAAAAGCTAGAACCTGGTTGAATATAGAGGGGCTTTCACAATATCCCTGGGGAAGTCTCGTGTATGTGTATTGTTGTCCAGCATAAGTGAATGCAAATAGATGCCATAAATCTGGGTGGAGAGGTACACTAAAAATGCAGAGCACAGATCAATTACCGTATACCACTTTGTTCCCTCAGGTATGTTTAACAACGTGTGCAGGTCTGGAACTATTGGCATTTCAGGTACAACTATTTGATTTATAGCTCTCGAATCATGCACCAACCTCCATTTATCTGAATCGGGCTTCTTGACAGGAAAGATTGGAGTGTTGCAAGGGCTCCTAGTGGGAATCAATACACCTGCTTCGATTAGCCCTTGTATGGTTGGTTTTAAACCTTCCCTGGCTCATGAGGACAATGTGTATTGTCTTTGATATGGAAGGCAAATGTAACCTTTGACTTTTATTTTTGTTATCCCTCCTGATTAAACTAACCCTACATCTGTTGGGTGCTTTGTCCATAACTTATCTGGCACTTTTCTTAGCAGTTCTTCCTCATCTGGATCTTTTCCTTCCTCTACCATTACGACACATTATGTCGTATGACTCATTATGAATCATGACACATGTTGCTACCATCGGGTCTACTGCTGTTACAGAGTCTGTATGAACTGCCCATCAGGTGACCTGTGTAAGTATGGGTTCTCAGTTGGTTTCCATTCCCTCACTTCCCTAGCCTGCTTAACCATTGGTCCTAAATCTTTAGGTTCAAACTTATTTGCGACCATAAGAGAGACAAGGGGGACTGCATCCTCCACCTGGTACCAATTTTTCAGTCTTTCTGGCAGTTGTACCATGGCTGCTATCCCTTGGGGCCCACTTATTACATCCAAAGTCTTTACTGCTACTTTACATCCTTCTTTGAGTTCTTCCCACAACTGGGCAAACTCCTCATCCTGTCCTCCCTTGTCATTCTTGATTGTACAGGGTAACAGAATTTGTGTTTCATGGCAGTCCGGGCGCATATACTTCAGCCAGAGTTTCCATTCTTCAAACTTTTCCCATAATTCTGATTTCTCCATGTCCTCCACTTCCAACCAGTATACTTTGTCAGTAACTGGTGGAGTCATGTCTTGTTCTTGGAGGAGAAAGTAATGTGTAGCTATGGGCAAAGTTACCCCACAGCCCAGTCGGGTCACATTGTATCTTTGCCCCTAGTTTACACAGGGCATCTCGGCCTAGTAAGTTCACTAGTGCCCCTGGAGAATATAGCAGGGGTGTCTGTATAGTAACACCATCGAGTGTAAGTTCCTGAGGCTCTGTAAAGCGTAAAGTCTGTTTTTTCTCCGAGAAGCCCATAGTTTGAATCACTTTATGGGTGAGGGGGAACTGTGAGTCTTCTTTTCTGATGCTTGAATAAGTAGCCCCTGTATCAATCATGAAGGGTACCTTTAATCCCTTCCCGACCAACACCGGGACCACTAGTTCTTGTTCTGGGTGCAGTGTGGTGACGTACTGGATCAGCTCCCCCTCTCTGGGCCTCTTCAACTCTGGTGTGGGTTTGGCCCTCCATTAGGGCCAAACATCGACCCTCCAGGAGGCACTGGGTCTGCTATTGTTGTTCCATCCATTGGTTCCCTCGTCCCTGTAACATGGCTTGTGGCCCTAGGGTCTGACCTCTCCTCTCAGCCCTGTCCACATGATCTCCCCATGTGTACCTGGCCATTGCCTGTGGACAATTTCTTCTGAGGTGACTTGGGTCTCCACATGTCCAACATCCTTCAGCAGACATGCTCTATCTGGTGAGTCCTTGCATTGGACCTCCACAAAAGAAAGCTCTGCCTCGGCCCCTGTTCTGAGGCATCAGTCCTTGGAATCTGTAATTCTCGGGTGATTGGGGCCTTCCTGCAAACACGTATTCAACAGGTTCCAGCTGCATTGTAGGTATCTGTACAGGAGCATATGTCACTTGTGCTTGTGTCGGTGCTGCCACTGGGATGGCGGCCACAATTGGCTGTTCCTGAGGTGCCATGGCCTGTGGTGTCACCATTAGTGCTGAGAATGCTTTGGCACTCTCTTTCTTGTTTTCCTTCCCTTCTTGCTTTGCTCTTACTATCTCTCCCAGCTATGCCTTTTAAAGTTGGGTCAACAATGCCTCGGCTGCTTCTTTAGTTTCCTTTTTCTTGTTCCTGTACTGATCTACATGATGTGTTACATGTGCTATGAATGAGTTCCATTCCATTGTATTCAGTCCCACAACGCCTTCTAATTTTTCTTGGACATCCTCAGGTAGGGCCTTTTTTGGCATAATTCTGAAGAGTCCTACACTGGCAGAGGACTTGTCCCATTTGCCTCCTGTCTCATCTCTCCATTTGTCCTGAAACTCTTGCACAAATTTCATTATATTTTCTTCCTCTTTCAGTTTGATAGTTTTTAGCTGTCCTGGATCTAACTTTGTGGGGTACATTTTTCGTATTGCTCCCCATACAATATTCCGCCTCAGGCCAAACGGCATTGGATCACACCTGGGGTCATCCATCTCTTTCTTCAAGTCAGTCATCTCCATTATTTCTTCGGTTCGACCTCTGCCCACAGTCTGACACAATATGGCTTTTATGTGTCCAATGGCCAAAAGTTGTCCTGTTGTTTTCTCCTCGAACATGGTTATCCACCTTTGACCTCCATCACACAGATTTGGAAGTTTCTGTACCAATCCTGTTAAGTCCATAAATGTCCACGGTACATATTGCACTGTCTTACCCTTCATCATCAATGGGTAAAAGGTGGCAGGGTTCCCATTCTTTTTCTCTTTCTGCACGGTTCTTGTAGCAGATCTCTTGCAACTGACCTCATTTGTAAATCGATTTGGAGCTTGGAGTGAATTTTGGTCACATAATGCCATTCTCTCATATTGGCCAGAGCCACCTCTCTCATCGTGTTGGGCATTTACATTAGTAAAGTCCATCTCAGCTTCCCCTCTTTCCTCTATTTCATCTTCCACCTCCACTGAGGTCTCCGTCTCTTCTAGTTTGCACAACCTTTGTTTAGTTAGCTCCAATAATTCCTTCTGATCTTCTATGGAGTGGTTCATCTATTGTTTGATTTCCTCTATTAATTTCATACTGTTCAATTGTGTGTGAACTACATTGCTTTTATGATGGAATACACCTAACCATGGCACATAAGGAGTCTCCAGAGCATATGCTGCTGCTTGGTTCCTACAAAAAGAAAAAAAGAAAGAGGAAAAAAGACAGACCACAACACACATGAATAACCAAAAATATATGGTCCCCCGACTCTGCCAAATATTCTGTGGAAAGCCTGCTGACTACGCCACATGTAGCAAGTGGCTCATTCATAGCAACTACACCACCCCAAGAAAAAGGGGAAAACAACCCAAACAAAGAAGCACAAATACGATCCTCTTAGAACAGGCAAGAGGTATGGGTTTCCATACAAAAAATTCATTTTATTTTGAAGTTAAAAAGACTGGCCAAGAATTATTTAAAAAAACAGCAACCAACACAGTCAGGCATTGGTCAAATAAAACAGTCACAAGAAGAAAGTAACAATAATGATAGGAGAATTGAGGCTTCCTGTATGAAGCGTAGGCTAGTATGACAGCAACAGCTATACAAAAGGGAAAAGAACTCCACCAATCGGAATCATACCCACAAAATTCACTATAAATAAACACAGCAATAATAACGACCCTTAGTTAAGTAAAGCCTAAGGTGCAGCAAAGAACTTCCCCCAGCCTCAGGAAGCAATTACCTCCGACAAGGATAAAACAAAAAACACAAAATCAATTACAATATGCACAAAGCAGGCAAACAAACAAAAAAACAAAACGAACAAAAACAAAGAAAAACAAGGCAACACAAAGCAGCCCATAGCAAATCAAAATAAAGCAGAGCAAAACCAAGCAGCCCAAAGCAGCAACGTGTCTCTGCAAGTGAGTGGGAGGAGCTATACCGAAACGACCACACCTCACTCAGCCTGCCTTAACGCATGCAAAATCAAGGACCGTAAGAACAACAAACAGGTGTTACAACCTCAGTTTGGAGAGTATACAAGATCATTTAGCTCGCATAATAGAACTGGATGATTTACTTACCGTGATCTGATGACATAATAATCACGATGGCACATACGAAGATCATATGATAGCTTCTTGAGTAGTTGTCAGTGCGGCACACCGCACTGAGAGTTAGCAGCACACTACACATGCACACAGTCTTGGTAGCCCAACGTCACACTAAACAAGTAAACCGCAAGGTAAGTAGATGACGCTAACATCAAACAGCTAAGCGATAAAGCTAAAACCACATACCTCTGTAGTCCGTAGCAACGAAAGGAAGGGGCGAGTTTTCGACCATGACGCATTCCGTGAGGCATAAACAACCGCTTATATACTGTGGTAGGGAGATAGCTCATTGGCTATGTAGTTAATAAGGGTGACGTTTTACTCACAGTACACACCTCACTACAATTTGGAGGTACAGTTCTCTCAGACCCACACAAGGTGTAATGTGGCAATGACAGTAAGTGAGAAAATCCTTGCATTAAGCTGTTTATTAGTGCTGCATAATGAGTTACACCACAGGCTATATGTACTTGAACAAATTTTAATTGCATTTCTAGTTTAAAATGGTTATTTTTTATTAAATATGTTTATTAAGTGGTGCGTTGTAGATGTTAACATTAAGCACACAAGTTTGAACCTCTTTTGCTCCATGGCTTTGTTTTAGGAAAGGGAAAGAAAAACTCGGGAGATGAGGGCTCTACATTCCAGGTGGAAATTATTGAATGAAACTGTACTAAAGGTAAGCTTTACTTTATATGAAACCAATAAGACATAATCTAGTCTGAGTGCTACTTAATAATGAGCAGTCCCTCCAATTTTTAACTCCATATTTGAACCGATGTTTTTGGAAGACTCATGAATTCACACATCAGTGTTCATCCAGACGAAGTGGGATGTGAGGGAAATGAACTCACTATTCATAATAATAAAGAAAAAATAAATCCAGTGTCGAATAAAAGCGAAATACACTTAACTGATGGAGCAGTTTGTGAAAGTGTTGCATTGGATGTGCATCAAATCTGGACACTGCATAGACTTTTCTAAAGTACACACAGATCCGGATGCCCTCTTAACAGACCCAGTCTCGATTCCAAGTCCTCAGTTTCTACTTGACCAAAATACTTTGAAGTTAAATTAAAGTGAAGCAACCCTTTTAGCACTGAAGTTTGAACGACTTCTGCTCCATTGTATTTTAGGATTATGAGACAGAGCGTGTAGCTTACTACCCCCTGAATTTTCAGTACAATGAGCTGACGGAACAGCACAACCAGCTACTAAACGTAAGTTTTTCATCTCAGTAAGTCATGACTGCTGTAGTACACTGTGTGTCAGTTGTAGGTCAGAAAAGTAAATGTAGTACCTCTGGGTATTTCAGAGAGGGACATTTAGAAGTGAATATTCAAGCTTCAAACCAGGACTGCTATTGTGAACTGTGTGTGAAGACTCTTCATGTTCATGCTGCATGATGAGTTGCAGTACAGATTGACCCGCCCTAATAACAAACTAGGGGGTGCACATAATAAAATAAGTGCTTTTTATAATCATAGAGAAAAAAAAATACTGTCTCCCATTTTGCTGTAGCAGGTTAGCTATAATGCTATGGCTAAACTGTATTTAATGCTAAATTGTATTTATTGTCACTTCTGGCCGATGTGTAAATATGGAACTGGCGGAAAAATCACAGTATAATAATATTACAATCAGTATTTCAGGTTTAACTAGATCACAGCAACTATTTAATGCACATTTTCAAAAAGTGGAACTAAAGAGCCTCGTTGTATATGTGATTAAGCACTAAAATTTAAATCTCTTCTGCTTCATGACTGTATTTTAGGAGTGTGAGCAATAGCAGGAGGCTCACAGTATCCGGAAGTCGCAGTATGATCAGCTGAAGGAAACTTTTTCAAAACATTTTAAGTCTGTTTTGATCAGTGATGAGTCGAGTACTCAGAAGTGTTTCAGTGTGTGTGGAGAACTAAATAAAGCCAACAAGCTTTGGTTGTTTAACTTTCTGGTCACTGTGGCTGAAGCTGTGGCAAAGTACGAGCAGGCGATGGAGTCCAACGCTCAGCTGGAGCGTGAGAAGTCAGACTTAAAGTATCATGTGCACAAAATGGAAGGTGCAATGCAGAAGCTGGAGAAAATTCTGGATGAAGTACAGATATCGTGTGATGTGATAAAGCAGGTAAGATAGAAGATCTTTGCATTAAGCTATTTCTTTAAAAATAATGTTTGTGCTGCATGACGAGTTACTGATGAGTCATTATTATTGGTCAGTACTGCTATCAATATCATATGATGAGAAACCTAAAGACCTGATTAATCTCATTGTGATAGACAAGTTTGAACAATAACAGAACCCCCACAACAACATCTCTGGAAATTTCTCATTGTCTAATGGTGAGGAACATACTAGTTTAAGAAGCTAACACAGAAGTTTGCCCCACCCCAGTAAAGTCACAGTAAGTATGACAGAGCTACTGTAGATCTGTGATCTTACCTCATCAGTGAGCCTATAGAAATTACTATTATTAAATGACTATTATGCCTACAGAAATGATGCTTGAAATGTCAAAGAGGAGGCATTTGGAGCTGTTTATTGCTCACTAAAAGATAAGAATGTGAATGCCAATTCTTCAAAGTGCACTTTATGTAATAAGGATACAAGAAGCTGTATTTCATGCACTATTTTTTCATGCTGCACCCCTTTTTGCCCTGTTATAATGAAAACCAAATGACACAGCACAAAGACTGTTGCACCCCAGTTGGCTTGGGGAGATTAAGTATTTGAGATGCAGGCGTAAGGACTGATTTATAATTTGGGATGGTGTTTAACACCTGGACACTCAAAGTCAATGACATTGTTAGACTGTTTAATGGAATGCAACATAATGTAATTATTTAATGTGCATTTAATATAATGTAAATGTCACTATGGTTTCTGGAACGTACTTGTCAAGTTCCTGTTAGCATTCCCCTGCTCTTTACTCGTGGCCTGGTGATATTGTGGCCCTGGGAGCTTGGCTCTAGGTGCCGGTATTTCTGGGGTGGACTGTGGACCTTTGGGGGCCACTGGAGCATTGACTCAGATCTAGCAGATCTAACACTTGACCCATCTGTTACTCTGTTGGCTATGCAATTCTAGTTCTCCTTTCTAGGACCCCTAGTCCCTGACATATCATCCAAGAATCTCACCATGGAGCTCCTGTTATGGCTGATTCAAAGTTTGCCAGTGGTGTCTGTGTACTGTTAGATGCCAAACTCTTACCATAAGCTGCCAAAGCCAACTTTGACAAGTGTGTGGCTCTGCTGTTGTTTTTTTGTTTTTTGTTTTTTTTTTTGTAAAAAAAATTTCATAGCCCAGCAACTGACATGTTGCCT
This sequence comes from Ictalurus punctatus, assembly GCF_001660625.3. Taxonomy (NCBI): domain Eukaryota; kingdom Metazoa; phylum Chordata; class Actinopteri; order Siluriformes; family Ictaluridae; genus Ictalurus; species Ictalurus punctatus. The sequence goes on from NC_030441.2 coordinate 3,757,881, forward strand.
TTGAATGCAGGCTATCATGAGGAGTTTGTATTGGTGTCTAAGCCACTGTTAGGAAATGAAGGAAGTACCTTCTGGCCTATTAGCAGTGTTGGTTCAGGTTCTGTGAAGGAAAATGGAGTGGTGCACCACTCCAAACTGTTAACATTGGGATAGTCGAATGGGTGGATCAGTGGATGTTATTGGGCAGGAGGGGAAGGGTGCGAAACACAGACTCCGGCCCTGTAGACCTGATAGCTCAGAGCATGAGTTGGAGCAAGCCACTGGAAAAGTAGCAAACAACAACTTAACTATCTCAGACACAGTGAAGTGAAAGCTAACAAGCTATGCTAGAAGTAGCAATTCTAGGCAGCAGTTCTCAGAGAAAGCTCAGACTGAAAAATGTTATGAATATCCAGTGTTGGAAAAGTGTTCTCAGCACGTAGTAATGTTTATGTTGGGTACTTACAGTCATGTCATGATTTTGTGATTAAGGTCTCGGCATATGCACACAAAAGAATATCCAGGTGTTAATCACTGCTCCTGGTGGTTAAGAGGGGTGAAACTGAATGACCTTGATGAAGGGTGGACACAATAAACAAAAATTTCAATCAAATCTTTTTGAAAATCTTTTCAACACTTTTTTAGGCCAATGAGAGTATCATTGAATTATGAGGTGATGGGAAAATATTTACGTGATACACAGGAAAATGTGCAAAAACTCTTTACATTAATAATTAATAACATTATATTACTTATAGCCATGGAGGTTAGTGACACCCTCCTCGCTTAAAGCTCCACCCATCACACTTTAAAGCTCCCCACAGTCTCTCTGTCACTCTATAATGACAGAAGTCCAAAGTTCATTCAGAGAAAATAAAACTGATCTGAGTGCTTTTCTCTTCTCTCTCTCTCTCTCTCTCTCTCTCTCTCTCTCTCTCTCTCTCTCTCTCTCTCTCTCTCTCTCACTCTGTCAGTGTGTGAGTTCAGGAAAATGGCTGAAGCCAGTATTTCAAAATACAAAATAAGAAATTAACTCAGTTTTTGAAGCGTTACTTCAGTTAAGATAAGCCGTGTCTGAGCACTGAAACAAGCTTAAACCAGTACTTATACACACCGTCCTAAACAATAGACAGATGCAGTTCACTGAGGAGACTGAAGATGATAATATTTGAATAGTTGGAATAGCATACAAATATTTACAAAAGACATCTGTGGATTTTATTTATTTATTTATTTTTACAGTTAAAGGGGACCATGGATGGAGAATCTTTAAGAAACCCTGATTCAGAAATCAAACTATGTCCAGATAGACATTGTGAGCCACTTAACATTAAATTACAATTATTAAAGCAAAACATTTCCCGAAAAATGATAATTATATTAAAAAATATAATAATAATAACAATAGATATACTGGTCATGTGATGAGCTACACCATGTGTTTACTAGAAGCACATGTATGAAACTGAAGGTAATTGACTACATACATCCACTTTAAATTACCTTGGGACCAGCTGGTTAAACATAATTTAAAAATGACTAAGATGAAGGAATTAAACTATAAGGAAAAAGTCAGGCATCATCTGTTTGCAGAAAGAATGCCAAACTATTCACCTGATCAGCGAAACAAAAAGTTCAAAGTAAATGAAAACAGACAGCATACAGGCAGACCCAGAAAGACCACCAGCTGATTGGAGGGAAAGAGTGAAATATTTAAATTTATTGTAAACACATGAGCAGTGCCTGTGAGTGACAATCACAAATCTCTGAGGAAAAGAATACACTGGTGTAGGCGTGTAGTGGCAGCAGAGAAAGATAAAGTAGTTCAGTAGTTCAGGATGTTCATAGGCGAGAAGTCGAGTAAAAGAAATGTTATGGTTTAGTTTCGTACCCGTGTTTTCGATTTTGATATGAGATATGGATATGAGTTTGATCCCTGTGGGAATTAGTGTATAGGTGTGAGTGTGTTTCTGCAGGTGGTGGGGTGTCAGTGCAGGGGGTGTGAGTTAAATAATCCTAATAAGTGTAGCTACATGGGTTATATTTATGCACTGAAGGGAGATTAAATGTTTAACAGAGGAGTATTCATAACCTCTCTGTGTTTGGGCTCCTCCTCTGTCTTTCTCTCTCTCTCTCTCTCTCTCTCTCTCTCTCTCTCTCACACACACACACAGACACACACACAGAACCAGAAAGTAACTCCTCATTTCAGAAAAAAATAAATTCATCTCTCTCTCTCTCTCTCTCTCTCTCTCTCTCTCTCTCTCTCTCTCTCTCTCTCTCTCTTTCTCTCTCTCTCTCTCTCTCTCTGTGTGAGTTCAGGAAATGGCAGAAGCCAGCATTTCAGTAGATCAGGATCAGTTCATTTGTCCAGTGTGTCTGGATCTCCTGAAGGATCCGGTGACTACCCCCTGTGGTCACAGTTTCTGTAAGGTGTGTATTAATGGTTTCTGGGATCAGGAGGATAAGAAGGGCGTCTACAGCTGTCCTCAGTGCAGAGACACTTTCACTCCGAGGCCTGTTCTACGTAGAAACAACATGCTGGCTGAAGTGGTGGAGAAACTGAAGAAGACTGAAGTCCAAGCTGCTTCTCCTGCTCACTGTTACGCTGGACCTGGAAATGTGGAGTGTGATTTCTGCACTGGGAGGAAACGCAAAGCCGTCAAGTCCTGTCTGATGTGTTTGACCTTGTTTTGTAAAACTCATCTTAAACCTCACTATGAAGTTTCTGCTTTGAAAAAACACACCTTAATTGAAGCCTCAGCAAAACTACAAGAGAAGATCTGCTCTGAACATAACAAGCTGATTGAGATCTACTGTCGTACTGATCAAACCTGCATTTGTTATTTATGTATGATGGATAATCACCAAGGACACGAAACCGTCACAGTCGCAGCAGAAAGAGCTGAGAAACAGGTGAGAATGAGAAAGCTTTCCAAAATTAAATCATCTTAATTATATTCTCCCACCTGCAAACAGGTGCTTTAGTCAGTTATATGATTTAAACTTTAATTTCAATTTGTGTATCAATCATAAGGATTCTGTAAAGGATTATTAAAATTGTATGTGTTCTGTTTAACAGAGTGTTAAATTTATCCTCAGTGATAGTCATAATCTGGTCAGATCAGTTAGTGAACATTTCAACCAACACTGAACATTGATAGGTTGAGGCAGTTGAACACACACACACACACACACACACACACACACACACACACACACACACACACACACACACACACACACACACACACACACACACACACACTCGCTTTCTCTCTCTACACACATTTTTGTTCTGTTTTGTTCAATAGTCTGTTATTTTGTATAAATGCAGATGCTGACAAGTTTGTGTTGTTAGCATGTTTATATTTTGAGGTGTGTGTGAGATTTTGTGTTGAAAATGTCAGGTTGTGTGTTATTGTACCCATCACACGGCTGGGATATGCTGCTTGACCTTCAACCCAGGTTTTATATCATACAAACTGAACAGACAGACTTTCAAGGAGTGCTGTGACTTACAGTTCTCCACGTAGTCTGAGATTCAGGATTTTCCCTTCATTTTAATCAGATACCAAGTTATGAGTAACTTTCTACTTGAGTAGTCTTCTCATTGGCTACTTTATTACTCTTACTCTATTAACATTCACCAACAGTGAATAACAGTCACTATTAACATTATTACTTTTACTTTTACTTGAGTTATTATTTTTATTGGTAGTTTTTCTCGTACTTGAGGAACATTTTTGGCTACTCTATCCACCTCTGAGTGTAGCAAAAAAAAAAAAAAACCTTTAAAGAAAAAACTCCCAAAAAAAACTGGAAAAAGAAAAATTACATTATGAAATTAATGAGTTACTTCATATAAGATGTGTCCATGACTGTGCACTGAAACAGACTCAAAGCAGCACTTAAACGTCTGGGTTACGCATATAACCCTGTTCCCTGAGAAGGGAACGAGACGTTGCGTTTAGCATAACACATAACGCGACCGGTATCTGAAGCTTGTGTAAAATCATGCCTATTTATAGGCCTGCCATGATCAGGTGACGTGGCAATTAAGCGCGTCGTTTGATATATATATATATATATGGCACCTGTGAACCATGCCGTCGGCCTCTATTATCTGTAGCAAAGACACAATTCACAGTCCTACCCTGGTAAGACAGCTTCTCATTCCCTTCTCAGGGAACAGGGTTCCGTGAGTAACCCAGACGTTCCCTTTGAAAGGGAACTCCATGTTGCGTTTAGCATAACACTATGGGAATGAGAACACCCACTCCGTCATACCGAGGGAATGGCCTGTTCAAAAAGACCCAAGCCCGAGGGTCACTGCAAGACACTCGAGCCCAGGGTGGAATGAATATCCAGGCTGTAATATTGAATGAATGTGTGTGGTGTTGACCACCCTGCAGCAGCACACACATCTTGTAAGGATACTCCTTTAGACAAAGCCTTTGAGAAGGTGACCCCCCTGGTGGAATGAGCCCTTATGCTCAAAGGCGTAGCGAGAACGTGCGCCTCATAAGTGATACAGATTGCTTCCACTATCCAATTAGAGATGTGCTGCTTTGACACATCATCACCTCTACTGTTGCCACCAAGCAGACCAGCAGCTGCTCCGACTTATGCCACTGGCCGAAGCGTTGGATATAAGTACAGAGAACCCTTACCGGACACAGCAGGTGCATTCTCTCTTGTTCCGGTGTGAGGAACAGAGGAGGGCAGTAAGCCTGCAATACCACAGGCTTGGCAGCAGATGTAGGCACCTTAGGAATATAAACCGGCTTAGGATACAGGAAGGCCTTGGCGAATCCAGGAGTAAAGTAAAGACAGGAAGGGGCAACAGAGAGAATTTGTAAATCTCCTACTTGCTTGAGAGATGTCAGGGCCAGCAGAAGAACTACCTTTAGAGTCAGAAGCTTCTCAGAGACTCTAAGAGCTCAAACGGGGCACCTGACAGACCTTCCAGGACCACAGAAAGGTCCCAGGAAGGTATGCGTGGCCTGCAGATGAGCCTCAGCCACCTGACAACACGCATAAACCTCAAAGTTAGAGAAAATTGCTCCATCGACAAGGGCGTGGCTGACCGAAATGGTGGCCACATCAACCCAGATTGTAGAAGGAGCCAACCTAGCTGAGAAATGTCCTTGTAAGAACTCCAGGACTGTAGCTATTGTGCAGTTCACTGGGTCTAGCTGGCATTCCTCACAATACAAGACAAAAAGCCGCCACTTGAGTGCATACAATTTCCTCATGGATGGTGCTCTAGGGTTCAACATGGTCTCTACAACCTTAGTTGTGAGACCAGAATCTATGAGCTGGTGCCCCTCAGAGGCCAGACTCACAGTTTCCAAAGTTCCGGCCAAGGGTGATAAATCAGCCCTCTGCCTTGAGACAGTAGATCCCTGCGGATGTGACCTCAGCCACATGTGCACCATGGCGTCCAGCCCTAATTGTGCGGGAGGAGTGAGAGCAAACCACAGCGAGCAGTGTGTTGTCTCCTCAGAGGCATATTTTTTTCTCTCGCTCATTCCTTTTTTTTCTTCTCTTTTTTTAAAGGGATAGAAGAGTTCTGAGCTTTTGAGAAAAAATAGAGAGGAAATTATGCATGTTTTGTTTCTTAACACAAACAACCGACAAGCAGTCTCGCTGAAGATAATAAGGCTGACAGCGTGGTTCACAGGTGCCATATTTATATCACGCGACACATTTAATTTCCATGTCACCTGATCACGGCAGGTCTATAAATAGACGCATGATTTTACACAAGCTTCAGATACTGGTCGCACGACGGTTCGAATTCGGTGCTCGATGGAGTAAGACGCGAAGTTGGAGGCTCCTGCTGATTTCGATTAAAATTGTAATTAATTAGAGCTTTTTGGTCATACAATATATTTTGACTTATTCTACTTCGTTTCCTTATTTGCACTTTTAACTTTGTGGCACGTTAAGATGTCTGGAAAGAACTTGAAAACCCATGGTAGCATTCAGACACGACTAAGACCTAGTGTGTGCGCCGTGAGTGAGTCCCCTTCTCCCCCTGAATCCGTGTCGCCGAGCGGTGACCCTGACTTCGCCGCACTCAAGCTTGAGTTGCTGGCTTCGCTGAGGAAGGACATTGCCGATATTTTTAAAAAGGAGTTTCAGGCGATGTTCAGGGATGCGCTGTTTACTATCCAGCTTGACCTGCAGGCCGTGAAGACACAGCAGGCTGGTGATAAAGTCGTTACTGATGCTAACATATCAACACTGAAAGGTACTGTTGGGGAAATGGAGCATGCTCTCTCCGGTTGCACCGATGACATAGCTCATATGAAGACTACTATCGAGTCTCTCACTGCAACTGTGACTCAATTAGAGAATAAATGTGAGGATTTGGAGTCGAGGTCACGGCGCAATAACGTTAGGATAGTGGGAGTTCCTGAGGGCACTGACACCTGTACAACTGCTGCCACGAGCTATTGTGTGCAGATTCCACTATCAAAGTGACTGTGTTGACATCTTACGCCGTGCGAGAGAGACCCAGCGGATTAAAGTGAAGGATCTGACCATCTCCGTTTTCCCTGACTACACAGCCAAGACAGCCCGGGCCCGGGCTGCGTTTAACGAGGTTCGGTGTCCACTTGGTGATATTGAGGGCGCTCGCTATGGAATACTTCACCCAGCTCGGCTTCGCATTACATATAACGGTGTCCAGAAGGACTTTATTTCTGCGGAGGAAGCAGGAGACTACATTAAACTCTTGATATCGGGGTGAACTGCTTCACCTATATAGTGGAGTTTTTTTCACTTTTATTCTTTTTTTGCACTCGGCCTTCCAGTTCTACAGAATTCTGATTTTTATTGAAGATATTGTCGGTGCATTACTTCGTCTAGATTTTGTGGACTCACTCCTCTTAAATTTACTTCTGTATTAATGTGCTTCTCTGTTTTGATGCTCTGACTGGGTTAGAGTTTATTTAATTTTATTAGTGTTGTTTCCTCATCTTTATGTGCTACACTGTGTTATATTTTATTTGTTACAAGTCTTTAAAAGGTAAGGATATATTAAAATTGTTAAAGTGCGCAGACTGTTTATCAGATTTGAAGTCAGTAGGGGACTTTTCTCTTACTGGATTTTTTTTGTTTAAGTAATTTAGTTAGTTAGCTTACTCTTTGAGTTGTTTTCACATTGTGGACAACTCTTGGTGGGATACACTGCTGTCTCCCTTTGTTTTATGGAGACTTTGGGTGTGTTGGGGGGGTCCCACTCCGGCTGGGACAGGGACGCCTTTAAGATTTATTTGTTGGAACGTCAGAGGTAATCCTGTCAAGAGATCTAAGGTGTTTACATATTTGAAACGTCTTCCACTCAAACTTTAATTTGAAAGTAGGAGGGGTCGCTATTTTAATTGACAAAAGGTTACAGTTTTCGTCCACTAACGCTATTGCTGATGCGAACGGTAGATATATTATAGTTGCTGGTACTCTAATGCAAAGACAGGTATTGTATACGCTCCTAACTTAGATGAATTTTTTATTTATTTATTTATTTATTTTTAATTATTAATTTAATTTAATTTAATTAATGAATTTATTTATTTATTTATTATTATATATTTCTTTTTTTTTTTTATAAATGGCATCCCTTTATTGTATACTTTATGGAGTTACAGACACTTCCCACTTAAATTTTTGTGCCTGTTCTTGGGTTTTATAATATTTATATAACCAAGGTCAGTTATTGAGTAGCCATGATGAGCCGGGGGTACTTTTAATTTTGTTTTCCTTTGTTTGTTTTTTTTGTTTGTTTTTTTTTTTTTTTCTTCTCAATGAAATTTTTGGGCAAAGGAAGGGAGGAGAGAGGAGAAAAGGTAACTGAATCACATGTATATGAATCACATGAAAATGAATCACATGAAAATGAATCACATGTAAATGAATCACATGTAAATGAATCATATGAAAATGAATAAATAAATTAAAACGTAGATACTGGTCGCACGAGCAAGGGCACTCCCATACTGTTATGCTAAACACAATGTCAAGCTCCCTTTGAAAGTGAACCATGCATAAGCCGTATTTATAACCCCCCGATGTTGGATTATTCGGCCATTGTGGGGAGTGAACCGCATGGCTATTTAGCTATGCTAAAGGTGGAGGAGGTGCTTGCGAGCTACCTCTCTCCCTTGACGGGAGGTACTTCTGGGGGGCGACTTTGCCATCCAAGCCACCATGTATGGCCACCGTGGCATGGGTGTGCAAGGCCTCTGCAGTAGTAGTCTTGCCTGTGGGTCACTGCAGACAATGACAGTGTTGCAGGCCTACCAAGCAGACTTGCTGAGTGAGCTCGACATATGGCGGCATTCAGCCAGTTCCTTCCCTGTTGTGTCGAGTTCATCCACAAGTGGAGTCCGGGCCAGCACTAGTGCGACAGAGACACAGAAGGCGAGTATGGCAGCCTGCCAACCCCGGCAGACAGCCAGGGGAACCGGGCGGCCACACTTGTGGCCTACTACTAGGCCTGATCTGAGAATGGTATAAAGGCCCAGCAGACAAAAAAAAGCGGTCCTGAGGGGCCGTGGAGGGACATATCAGGGGGCATGAGGTTGTTAGGGAAGTTAGCCCCCAGTACTACTGTAGGGCCTCCCGTAGCCAAGGCTGTTCTAAGTTTTCAGTGTTCTCTGGTCAGCGAGCCGTCACAGGGCCTCGAAAATCTGATGCTATCCCGCCAATAGAATGTCTAATAGTTAATGTTACTAAAAGACCATCTGGCAGCGTGGAAACTACTGCCAAATGTGTCTCCATGGGTTCTGTCTATCATAGAAAAGGGTTATCGAGTCCAGTTTAGAACTCGATCCCCCGGTTCAGAGGTGTGCTCACCACAGTAGTCAGCACAGACCAGAGCCTGATGTTAGCGCAGGAAGTAAGATCCCTCTTGGACAAAAGGGCCACAGAACATATACCCCGTTCCCTGAGGGAGGGAGGTTTTTACAGCCGTTATTTCCTGGTCCTCAAAAAATAGAGGAGTATGCGGCCAATTTTAGATCTGCATCATCTGAACTGTACTCTTCGGACATACAGGTTCAAGATGCTGATGCCCAAACTTATTGTTCCACAGATTCAGTTTGAGGACTGGCTGACGATAGATCTAAAAGCTGCATATTTCCACATAGAAATATCACTAGCTTTATCCCCTCGCACCTTCACAAAGTGCATGGATGTTATTCTGGCTCCATTGTGAAGCCAGGACATCTGTGTACTAAACTACATGGACAACTGGTCAATTATATCACAATCCAGGCAACTGGCGGTTCAACATCAAGATGTTCTCGCCCACATGAAGAGCTTGGGGCTCAGGTTGAACATCAGAAAAGTATGCTTTCTCCAGTGCAGTTGACAACTTTTCTAGGGGTTATAAGGATTCTACTAATATGAGGGCATTTCTATCACCAACATGTGCAGGGTCAATCCTATCAACATTGAGCAAGATAAAGCTGGATCTTGGCATCCCCTCCAGTCTCAATGGGAGACTATTAAACCTTATGGGAAGCCAACATCATACCATTGGGCCTATTGAACAGGAGACCGTTTCAGTGGTGGCTGAGACGTTGGGAGTTTCATCCAAGGATGCATAAAGGATCCAAGGATGAAACCTCTGAGAGAAATCAGTGTCACGCGGCAATGCCTACATGCTCTGAGAATTTGAGTTTCCCCGGTTTCTAGTCTTGGGTCACAATCTAGCGGTGTGTCTTTAGTGCAAGGTGGTAATCACAGACACCTCACTCATGGGCTGGACAGCTGTCCAGCTCACGGTCTCTGGAGTGGCCCTCATCTGGAGTGACATATAAATTGCCTAGAAATGTGGGCCATATTTCCAGCACTGAAATTCTTTCTTCATCAATTGAGAGATCACCATGTGTTTCCAGACAACACACCAGTGGTCTCATATATTGAGCACCAGGGAGGACTATGTCCGCGCCCGCTGTTCAGGCAGGCGCAACTAATTCTTCTCTGGGCAGAGGGAAAGTTTTTTTCAGTGAGTGCAAAGTACATTCTGGGCAACTGGTATGTGGGGGCAAACATCCTTTTGAGGCAGGGGCTGAGGCCCAGTGATTGGTGGCTCCATCCACAAGTGGTAGAGTCCACATGGTGGAGGTTTGGCCAAGCGAGACTGCATGTTTTTCGCTTCCGAGGAGACAACATACTGTGGTTCACCCTCACTCCTCCTGCACAATTAGGGCTGGACACCATGGTGCACATGTGGCCGAAGTCACATCTGTATGCTTTTCCTCCAATTGCTCTGCTCCCACAAGTTCTAGTGAGAGTTCACCAAGACAGTCTATATCTGCTGTCAGTAGCACCTTATTGGCCAGCTCGAATATGGTTCTCAGAGATAATATCCCTGCTAGGTGGCACTCCTTGGGAGATTCCCATCCGCAGGGGTCCACTGTAGACCAAGTGAACAGTGCAATAGCTACAGTCCTGGAGTTTCTCAGTGGAGTGGGCTCCTTCTACAATCAGGGTTTACGTGGCCGCCATTTCGGCCAGCCACACCCCTGTTGATGGAGCCTCTGTGGGGCAACATCCTCTGAATTTGAGGTTTATGTGTGGTGTCAAGCAGCTGATGCCCATCTGCAGGCCGCGCATACCTTCCTGGGACCTTTCTGTGGTACTGGAAGTTCTGTCAGGGGCCCCATTTGAGCCCTTAGAGTCAGCATCTGAGAAGCTTCTGACTCTAAAGGTAGTTATTCTGCTGGCCCTGACATCTCTCAAGTGGGAGCTCTACAAGCTCTCACTGTTGCCCCTTCCTGCCTTGAATTTGCCCCTGGATTAGTCAAGGCCTTCCTGTATCCTAGGCCAGATTATATTCCTAAGGTGCCTACATCAGCTGTCCACCCTGTGGTGTGACAGGCTTTCTGCCCTCCTCCGTTCCTCACACCGGAACAAGAGAGGATGCACTTGCTGTGTCCAGTAAGGGCTCTCTGTACTTTTGTCCACTGCTCTGGCCAGTGGCGAAATTCGGAGCAGCTGCTGGTCTGCTTTGTCGGTGACAGTAGAGGTGATGCTGTGTCAATGCAGCGCATCTCTAATTGGATAGTGAAAGCAATCTTTATTGCTTATGAGGTGTGTGGTCTCGCTACGCCTCTGGGCATAAGGGCTCATTCCACTAGGGCGGTCGCCTCCTTGAAGGCTTTGTCTAAAGGGGTATCCTTACAGGATGTGTGTGCTGCTCTAGAGTAGTCTACGCCACACACATTCATTCGTTATTACAGCCTGGATATTCATTCCACCCCGGGCGCGAGTGTCTTGTAGTGACGCTCGGGCTTGGGGCTTTTTGAACAGGCCATATCCTCAGTATGACGGAGTGGGTATTCTCGTTCCCATACTGTTATGCTAAAAGCAATGTCGAGTTCCCTTTGAAAGGGAATGTCTGGGTTATTCCCTTTGAAAGGGAATGTCATTTAACCCTGTTCCCTGAGAAGGGAACGAGACATTGCATAGCTTTGTCATACCAGGGCAGGCCTGTGAATTGTGTCTTCGCTTCAGATGGTTCACAGGTGCCATAGTTATATCACATGACGCGCTTAATTGCCACGTCACCTGATCATGGCAGGAGTATAAATAGAGGCATGATTTTACACAAGCTTCAGATACCGGTCCCACGTGCAATTGCATTCCCATACTGTTATGCTAAATGCAAGGTCTCGTTCCCTTCTCAGGGAACAGGGTTACGTGCAAGATCCAAACATTTTCCCCCAGAAGCCTGATATTTTCTCATGCACTTCTGGAAGAAATGGGAGTTTTCTGCAGTGTGAGGAATTTACTTTCATCCATCCATCCATCCATCCATCTTCTATACCAGTTATCCTTTTCAGGGTCACGGGGAACCTAGAGCCTATCCCAGGAAGCATCTGGCACAAGGCGGGGTACACCCTGGACAGGGTGTCAATCCATCGCACAGCACTATCACATACACATTCACACACCCATTCATACACTACGGACACTTTGGACATGCAAATCAGCCTACCATGCAGCATCAGCAGTGGCCGGCCCAGATCCGCGAGACTCTGAAACCTAACTCGCTTCGGCTTCCAAGAAGAGAGCGAGTCGCAAGCGGACCTGCCTAATGTTGGCCGTGCAATACACAGTCAGACCTCTCGAGGGCTGCCGTTGCATGATCCATCCTTAGGCACTTCACACAGAAAGTGTGCACTACTCCCCATGATGAAACGGGAGCAAGGAGTAACACACTTTCTCCTTCTCTCACTCATATTTTTCTCTCTCGTTCATTCCTGTTTTTTCTCCTCTTTTTTTAAAGGGATGGAAAAGTCCAGAGATTTTGAGAAAAGATAGAGGGGAAATTAAGCGTCTTTTTGTCTGCTTACACAAACAACTGACATGCAGTCTTGCTGAAGATAATAAGCCTGACGGTGCAGTTCACAGGTGCTATATATATATATATATATATATATATATATCACCTGACGCACTTAATTGCCACGTCACCTGATCACAGACATGATTTTACACAAGTTTCAGATGCCGGTCGTGTGCAAGGGCACTCCCACAGTGTTATGCTAAATGCAACGTGGAGTTCCCTTTGAAAGGGAACACGACCTAAACACAAGACAGGTGCAGATCATTGAGGAGAATGAAGACTGAAGTTGAACTTGTCTACATAATTTTTATCGTCTTCATTAGTATCACTCAGAGAGTTAAGACCCTTTCTGACTACATGTATTGTTAAAAGCAGTTTATAAATAACTTTGAATGATCGCTCAGTTATATTTTATCTATGGACTCATTATTTTGCTGCTAATCTAAACCATATATTTCTACAGTGAGGGAAAAAAGTATTTGATCCCCTGCTGATTTTGTACGTTTGCCCACTGACAAAGAAATGATCAGTCTATAATTTTAATGGTAGGTTTATTTGAACAGTGAGAGACAGAATAACAACAAGAAAATCCAGAAAAACGCACGTCGAAAATGTTATAAATTGATTTGCATTTTAATGAGGGAAATAAGTATTTGACCCCCTCTCAATAAGAAAGATTTCTGGCTCCCAGGTGTTTTTTATACAGGTAACGAGCTGAGATTAGGAGCACACTCTTAAAGGGAGTGCTCCTAATCTCAGCTTGTTACCTGTATAAAAAACACCTGTCCACAGAAGCAATCAATCAATCAGATTCCAAACTCTCCACCATGGCCAAGACCAAAGAGCTCTCCAAGGATGTCAGGGACAAGACTGTAGACCTACACAAGTCTGGAATGGGCTACAAGACCATTGCCAAGCAGCTTGGTGAGAAGGTGACAACAGTTGGTGCGATTATTCGCAAATGGAAGAAACACAAAAGAACTCCCTCAGCCTGGGGTTCCATGCAAGATCTCACCTCGTGGAGTTGCAACGATCATGAGAACAGTGAGGAATCAGCCCAGAACTACACGGGAGGATCTTGTCAATGATCTCAAGGCAGCTGGGACCATAGTCACCAAGAAAACAATTGGTAACACACTACGCTGTGAAGGTCTGAAATCCTGCAGCGCCCGCAAGGTCCCCCTGCTCAAGAAAGCACATATACATGCCCGTCTGAAGTTTGCCAATGAACATCTGAATGATTCAGAGGACAACTGGGTGAAAGTGTTGTGGTCAGATGAGACCAAAATGGAGCTCTTTGGCATCAACTCAACTGGCCGTGTTTGGAGGAGGAGGAATGACCCCAAGAACACCATCCCCACCGTCAAACACGGAGGTGGAAACATTATGCTTTGGGGGTGTTTTTCTGCTAAGGGGACAGGACAACTTCACCGCATCAAAGGGACGATGGACGGGGCCATGTACCGTCAAATCTTGGGTGAGAACCTCCTTCCCTCAGCCAGGGCATTGAACATGGGTCGTGGATGGGTATTCCAGCATGACAATGACCCAAAACACACGGCCAAGGCAACAAAGTAGTGGCTCAAGAAGAAGCACATTAAGGTCCTGGAGTGGCCTAGCCAGTCTCCAGACTTAATCCCATAGAAAATCTGTGGAGGGAGCTGAAGGTTCGAGTTGCCAAACGTCAGCCTCGAAACCTTAATGACTTGGAGAAGATCTGCGAAGAGGAGTGGGACAAAATCCCTCCTGAGATGTGTGCAAACCTGGTGGCCAACTACAAGAAACGTCTGACCTCTGTGATTGCCAACAAGGGTTTTGCCACCAAGTACTAAGTCATGTTTTGCAGAGGGGTCAAATACTTATTTCCCTCGTTAAAATGCAAATCAATTTATAACATTTTTTACATGCATTTTTCTGGATTTTCTTGTTGTTATTCTGTCTCTCACTGTTCAAATAAATCTACCATTACAATTATAGACTGATCATTTCTTTGTAAGTGGGCAAACGTACAAAATCAGCAGGGGATCAAATACTTTTTTCCCTCACTGTAGCTATAAACACTACAAAATGCAGTAACCATATAGAAATTCTACAACACTGAGCTACCAGCTGAGTGGATATTGTGATGTAGGAGCTAATAAAGTAACAGCTCAGTGTAGGTCATACTTTATAAAAAGCTGAATGTTAGTAATTTTGTCCTCAGAGTGAGTTAAAGAAGGAGCAGATTAAATCCCAGCAGAGAAACCAGGAGAAGCAGAAGAAGGTGCAGGAGCTGAAACAGGCTGTGAACACGATTAAGGTCAGCAGTGAGCAGAGACTGAGCTGCTCCTAGAAACACACACAACATGAACAACCAGTCATCAAGAGTCCCAGTAACAGAGGGAAGTGTGTGTGTGTGTGTGTGTGTGTGTGTGTGTGTGTGTGTGTGTGTGTGTGTGTGTGTCCTAACAGTCCTGTGCACAGACAGCAGTGGAGGACAGTGAGAGGATCTTTACTGAGATGATCAGCTCCATGGAGAAAAGCACTTGGAGGTGACGGAGCTGATCAGAGCTCAGGAGAAGGCTGAACTGAGTCGAGCTGAACGACTCCTGGAGCAACTGGAGCAGGAGATCACTGATCTTCAGAGGAGAGTCACTGAGCTGGAGCAGCTTTCACACACACACGATCACATCCACTTCCTCCAGGTAACACGCACTGTCTGATCTACAGAGCCAGTTGTTCCTCACACACTCTCTGAAACACCTCTTGTTAAAGCAACAATTAAATATATGGTGTGTTTGTGTAATGCATGCTGGGTAATGTAGTGACAGAACACTGATGGATGTAACTATGACCACTTTAAAAAATCATAAATTCTGCAAAAAGACAAACTAAGAGATGCAACGCTGTGCTACAAAATCCTTCATTTCTTTTACTTTCCAAAACACTTTGTTTGTGCGTGCTGTTTATCTTTGTTTGAAGTTTCATTTGCTTTCTGTAGGCTTTAGCTTCTGGATGTCAGTCTCCTCCATTATACAGACCAGAGTTTCACACATCGCAGCATCACTGTCCATCAAAATCTCTCATTTGATGGAGTGAGGAATTCTCTCTCAGATCTGAAGAAGAGACTCGAGGAATTCTTTGAGGAGGAATTCAACAAAATCCCTCCACATGGTAAGAGGAGCTGTTCCTGCTGGAGAAACACCATGATGGACGTCTTTACTCGCTCTGTGAAGTGTTATTTCTTAGCACTGTTCCTGCTTTCTTTTCTGTAGACAGTTTACTCACCTGACACGTTTAACTAAAATACTGATATATCACTGACTATATCACTTTCAACTGTTTCCATCTTTTACAAGCTGATGATGCTTTTTGTCTTCATTTCCATTTTTCTCTCCACAGCTGCAGCAGTTCAGATCATTTCACCATCAGAGCCACAGAGCAGAGAAGATTTTCTGACATGTACGTCTAACACACACACACACACACCACACACTCTCACCACACACACCACATATGCACACCATATACACACTGTAGGGAATTTAGCCAGCCGGGGATAGAGCACAGACACACAGGAGGCCGTTTCAGTGTCACTCGTGGAGAAATCTTTATTCAAAATAGTCCGTGAGGGGGTGTGCGTGTGTGCAGAAGTGGGGGTGTGCGGTGAAGTGTTTAATCGTCCGCAGGGTTGCCGGGGTCGTGCTGGGGGTTTCCAGGGTTTCCAGAGTGGCGGGGATCCTGTTCTGCCATCAGGCAAAGCCACGGGTGCAGCCAGGGGGGCGGAGTCTTTGCTCGCGTCGGGATTGTCTATAAAACACACAGGAAAGGTTAGCGCATACACACTGAGAGCATCTTCTCTCTTGCAAGCGGAATATCGCCCGTTTTATACTCTCCCCTCAGCTGCCGTGTGTGTGTCGGCGGACCCGCCCACGCGCTCCCCGGCTGTCCAAAACATTGGTGGTGCTGAAGCGGAGCTGTCTCTTCAGAACCACAGTGGCAGTCGCGGGAGGAGTGATCTTTGTTTCATGTGCTTAAGGAGATGTTTATTTAGCATTTAGAGAAGGAGTCTCCAGTGTCAATGCTTTGTAACATGCAGAGGTACAGCTGTAACTTTCAGTTTTCTGACATCTTCAGAATAAAAGAGTTTACACTTTGTGGATTCTCAATAACATGACAAGCTGTATAAAGAGAAGCAGGTGAGGGAACAACTGTTTATAGCTGCTATAACATAAATGAGAATAGGAACTAACCTGTTTGCAAAACATTACTCAACATTAAATATAACTATACACTGATAAAAGCATGATGTTATAAAATAAATTGCAATCACTGCTAAATTACTGTGATAAAGACATATTGGATTTTGCCTCCTAAAATGCTGCAAGGTCAAAAAATATTTTTGGCACCGTAATGAATACTGTATAGTAATTGAAGAGGATTTTTTTCCCCTCTGAAATCAGCTGCATTAAGAATGTATTATTTTCTAATTCTGTTGATGGAAGTGAAATTATTTTAAACCTTTGTGTTAACAAATAAAAATGCAAGAAATGTGTCCATAAACACTGTAACTTCTAACCTGGACATTTCCCCTCCAGACTGCCAGAGGGTGCCCTTACACACATTCCAAATCACTTCTTCACTTCCTCCACTCATTTCTCGTTTGTTCTCATAAATGCACATGGACCATTCAGTAATTGTGAATCTTCCAGTTTGATAGTAAATCTCCTCAGTTCTGAGCCCTGTTTATTCTGGATAGATATCCTGTTTATTATCTTACCTCTGCCTTTGCCTCTGCCTCTGAGTTCAATTTTAATTATATTTCTGATCAATGGTGTTTTACCCTTGCACTGTCTAATAGGTATGGGCAGATGAATCCTCATAAAGCACTGAGGCTTTCCCCTGACTGTTCCAGGAAAAGATTCAAAGCTTATAGAGTGTCACAAACAGTGACATCTGATGGTTAGCTCAAAATAAAGCAGCCAAAAGCCTTGGAAGAAGCTCCATCGGATGAAGCAGCCATCACACACGCCATAGATAGTTTCAATGTTATGTGCACAAATAAAAGCCTAACACGTGTGTGTGTGTGTGTGTGTGTGTGTGTGTGTGTGTGTGTGTGTGTGTGTGTGTGTGTGTGTGATCCGGCTAGATCCTCACGGGTTTCTCAGGAAAGTTAATATAACTCAGACGGACGCAAAGTGAAAGTGCTGTTTTTCGTTTATTACATCGAAGGATACCATAGGCTTACACATGGTTACAGGTCGGTCATTAGAAGAGGACTAACTGATTAAAACATCCCCAAAAATGGTACCTTAACATGAGACTGCATGTCAGCATACAATGTGGAGGTCGCTGAGAGAGAGAGCAGGACGGTGACCACGCCCCTTGACCCCACATGACATCATCATAGCCGATCATTAAAGTGTAAGTGTGTGTGTGTGTGTGTGTGTGTGTGACGTCCTGAGACGTAAGGGAGTTGACTATGGAAGCAGGTGCAGGAAAAGATGTATTTATTAAAGGAGAGAAAGGCAGACAAATCCAAATTGTAATCCAAAACGTATTCAAGACAGGCAAAGGGTCGGGCAGTCGAGGTATAAACAGGGCAAAACAGGAATCAAAGTCGCAGTCACAGAAAACAGGGTCAAGAAACAAAACAAGAAACATGAACTATGACTATGAACTGGGAGCGGAAAAACCAGCGTGGACTAAATGAACTAATCTAACATGAAACTAACTATATAACTATAGCTATCAAGGAACATAACTTAACTAATCTAACATATCTAATACTCCGTGTGTGTACTGGGAGGCGCGCGGTATATATATCAAACATAATCAGCGCTAAGCGCTGGCGGCTGAAAACAATAAAGACACACCCCAAACAACAACCAATAACAGAACAGAGAGGAGACAGAATAAAACAAAAACAAATGCACGTGTCCATGGTAAACAATGTCACGGTTGTCAACATTCGAAGAGCAGGCGCATGCGCACCTTGCTCGTGCACGCACGCGCCCTCATGCTCTCCAGCGTGCTGCCTAAAGGGGAAACCTTGACTGTGTGTGTGTGTGTGTTTGTGTTGAATTTCTCCCTCTGATAAATTCATTTACCCATTAAAGGGTGGCAATAAATGCCAGTATAAACTAATATAAATGAATATGATGTAACAGAAGAATAATGTACACATATATGACTTACAGAATTGCATATGGCAAGTATTTTACCTGAAATTTTTTGTATTCTTCATATTTCTTGTATCACTGGATATTTAAAAATGTTATTGAACAAGTTTGAATGAAAATTATTCATTGTGACATGAACAAAATGATCCATTCATATAAAGTGTAGGACTGAAATGTGAATAAGGACACTGTGTGATGGGATCATCTGGGTATTAAATGTGTTTATAAGACTTGGCAGTGGTAGTGCTTGTTTAACTGTAGGAATGACGGAAAGGTGACAAAGAAGTTTTTAATTATTTTCATTGAGGAATAAGAGCTGCTTGACAAGGTTGAGTCTATTTCTCATCTTTGACAGTACTTCCCCTGCCTTACAGAACACTCTTTCTCATGGTACAGCGGTGTACAAAGAAACTGCAATGCCAAAGTGTTATTAATTACCAAAACAAAGCCAAAAGTGCAAAAATTTACCAAGAAAAAAACAACAACAAATTATTACTGACATAATTAGTGATGATTTAAATGTAACATATTGATTATCCAACTTTCAAAGTACAGCACTTCTCACAAACCAACCAACCAAATTGAGCCAATGGACTAAAGTAAGATCTGGGGTTCAAACATTCCGGCATGCAAAGCAAATCTTGAAGTACATTATAACATCTATAAAGACAGCCTTAATACTTTCAATGCAGAACTATGCATAGCTAGACAGACTTACTTCTCAAACATCATAAACAGTAACATCAACAACACACATACTCTTTTTGCTACAGTAGAGAAATTAACAAACCCACCAACTCAGATTCCACGTAAAATGCGCTCTGATTGCAAATGCAACGAGTTTGTGTCTTTTTTCAAGAAAAAATATATGATAGAATGGTGATCAGCTTGTCCTTATGTTGCACTGATGTTAGAGAGCACCCACCACAACAACTTCACAACTATGTTACTGTGTCTTACTTTTGAGAAAATTGAGGCCAAAACCCTAGAAGAAACAATACAACAGCTTAAAACATCAACCTGCTTTCTCGACACACTCCCTACATCCTTTTTCAAAATTGTTTTTAAATGTTTAGAAAAAGATCTCTTAGACTTAATAAATGCCTCATTCCTCTCAGGCACTTTTCCAAAATCCCTGAAAACCACAATTGTTAAACCCCTTCTGAAAAAGAACAATCTGGATGACACTGTTTTAAACAACTATAGACCTATATCAAATCTTACTTTCATAGCCAAAATCATGTAAAAGTTGTTTTCAATCAGCTGAACTAATTTCTATCCTCAAATAGCTGTTTGGACAATTTCCAATCTGGTTCATGGCAGCATCACAGCACAGAGACGGCACTCATAAAGATAATTAATGATATTCAGTTAAATACTAATTTAGGCAAAATAGCCGTGCTGGTGTTATTGGATTTCAGTGCTGCTTTTGACACTGTCGACCTCAGTATACTCCTAGACAGACTGGATAGGGCTCTCTGGGACGGTCCTTGGATGGTTCACGTCATATCTAGAAGTGAGGGGTTTCTATGTGAACATAGGCAGCTATGAATCTGATTGGACGTCCATGATGTATGGAGTCCCACAGGACTCAATACTTGGACTGCTGCTGTTCAACCTGTATATGTCCCACTAGGCCAAATTATAAAGAGGAACCAAATTGCATACCACAGCTATGCAGATGACACCCAGATCTACCTAGCCCTGTCGCTTAATGATTACCACTCCATAGACCCCCTTTGCCAGTGCCTTGATAAAGTTAACAGTTGGATGTGCCAAAACGTACTTCAGTTAAACAAAGACAAGACAGAAGTCATTGTATTTGGAAACAAAGATGAAAGTCTCAAGATGAACACGTACCTTGATTTCAGGGGTCTAAAGACAAAAAAATCAAGTCAGGAATCTTAGTGTAATTTTGGAGTCTGATCTAAGTTTCAGTAGTCAAGTAAAAGCAATAACCAGATCATCTTAATATCACCTCAAAAATATAGCAAGATGTAGGTGTTTCATTTCATCAAGAGTACAGTTCAGATGATGCAGATCTAAAATTGGCCGCATAGTCCTATTTTTTTGCGGACCAGAAAATAAAGGCTGTAAAAACCTCCCTCCTTCTGGGAACAGGGTACATGTTCTATGGCCCCTTTGTCCAAGAGGTCTGTGGTCTTTGGTCTGTGCTGACTACTGTGGTGAGCACACCTCTGAACTGGGGGGGTCGAGCTCTAAACTGGACCTGGTAACCCTTTTCAACGGTAGACGGAACCCATGGAGACACATTTGGTGGTAGTTTCCACGCTGCCAGACAGTCTTTTAGTCATGTTAAATATTCCACATTCTATTCGAGGGAAAGCATCGGATTTTCGTTGCCCTGTGACAGCTCGCTGACCAGAGAACACTGAAAACTTGGGACAGCCTTGGCTAGGCAAGGCCTTACAGTATCATTGGGGGCTAACTGTCCTAACAACCTCATGTCCCCTGATACGTCCCTCCACGGCCCCTCAGGACTGCTCTTTTTTGCCTGCTTGGCCTTTATGACTATTCTCAGATCAGGCCTAGTAGCAGGCTGCGACTGTGGTCAGCTGGGTCCTCTGGCTGTCAGCGGTGGTTGGTGGGCTGCCATACTCACCTTTTATGTCTCCCTCGCACTAGTGCTGGCCCGGGTTCCACTTGTGCCTGATGCTCCCTGGGATAGGCTCCAGGTTTCCCTGTGACCCTGAAAAGGATAAGCGGTATAGAAGATGGATAGATGGATGGATTTTTTTAAATTGTGCATTCCAGGTTATACAAATCAAGCTGCAATTGGGTTGTTTTGATTACATTTATTTTCACTTAATTAAAACAACCCAACTGCAGTTTGATTGATATTAAATGTAATGCGCAATAAAAAAACATGATTTTTAAATATTCATAAGAATGGAGATATCCGTTTTTGCAAATGAACTCTTGATATAGGCCTATGTTTAATCGCAGTATCATTTTAAGACCTCACCTGAAGCCCTGAAGGTCCAGCTGCTTCTCCTTCAACCTGCCCTACGGCACCTTAGGCCTACTTGGTTTCTGAGTTTCCTATGTGTAATAAATTATGCACTGATGAAGATACAAACATATAGTTAAGCTTTGTATCCCATTTATTTTTGAGAGAAACGTTAATATTGAGTGAATAGGATCTTATGTTGTTTTGATGTAAGATTTTTTTCAAAACAAACTTATGACCAATATGTTGATTTTCAAAGGTTATACTGTGTATTTGCTGAACATCCTAAAGACTGACTTTAATGCTGATGCCTCCCTACAATTCCAAAATATAATTCATAATTAGGACCTCACCTGAAACGTTGAAGACGCAGCTGTTTCATCCTGCTCTACTTCGGCCTGCTGCTGCGTTTCCTGCATACAAACTAATTCATTAAATGATGACATTTTCATGGGATTTCTTGATTAAAATTCAACTCAACATAACTTCATATATGCACCTATTTTATGTTCCAGCTAGCAACCTGACTGCTAGCCTGCAGATGACAGAAGCCAGGGTTAGCTTGCTAGTTAATACTAGCGAACACGGTTAACTAACATCAGTTGACATTACTTTCCACAGTGCAAGGCTGGTGACGTTTGGCTGCTAACAGGTTTTCATTTTAAATCTATGTGGTTACTGGACAGTTAGTTTACTACCTATTACTTACGCTTTGGGTGGGGAAAAAGCTCTTGATGTCTTGTAATTTTTTTGGTGGCATGATATCTGCAAAGTACAAAACGTGTTGGCATGGGAAAAAAATACGTATGTATGCTGTGCCGTGCAGGCAATAGAGGAAAGGGAGTAAAGTCATCTGAAAGACTAAATTTTTCGCCCATGCTTGAGGTATGGATTGACAGCCTTGATAACTTAGTTACCATTGTCAGCCGATCAGCCCTCACCTCCGTGTCTGTACTCTACATTGGCAGTTCGATATTTGTGTGTCAGGTGAGCCTTCAGATAGCTCCTCCCTTTCAGCTGGCATGCTAGCGTGCCTACATCCTTCAGCTTCTGGGAGAGTATGCTATGGAATTTACATGACTTCACTCCAAAGATAATTCAAACGAGTTCCCGCAAATATCGGTAGGGACAATTCTGCCCTCCCAAAATATTGGTAGGGACATGTCCCTGCCGTCCATATGCAAACCTACGCCCTTGACTGCAACTACAGAAGGGTCTGCCAATAAGTCACTTACTTGTAGGAACAGGTTCTGATAGAGAATATGAATGGAGTTCCCTCCAAACTCTGGACACACTCTATAGATCAAGTTATGAACAAATTTGCTCTCTCAGACAATGTTTTGTTGAATGTTTTCACAGTAGGATTTCAGTTTGTTTGAACCACCCCTTTCATTAAGATTACCGACTAGGACCCTGTCATCAGGCTGGTGGGTGATGTACCTGTTCCTTCTGTCATAATAATGCGTTTCCTTTGCACCCAAAATTTATACAGTGCATCCAGAAATTATTCACAGCGCTTCACTTTTTGAACGATTTGTTATGTTACAGCCTTATTGCAAAATGGAGTAAATAATTTTTTCCCTCAAAATTCTACAAACAATACCCCATAATGACAATATGAAAGAAGTTTGTTTGAAATCTTTGCAAATTTATTAAAAAAAAAAGAAAAAAAAAAAAGAACATGTACATAAGTATTCACAGCCTTAAGTATTCACAACCTTCTATTGTTTGTAGAATTTTGAGGAAAATAATTAATTTAATCTATTTTGGAATAAGGCTGTAACATAAAAAAATGTGGAAAAAGTGAAATGCTGTGAATACTTTTCCAGATGCACTGTATGCCCATATTCATCTGTGGTTTGTATAATTATCCCACCTAGTCTTAAATCCAGAGTTGGTGTAGCATTTGAATGTCATAACTTTCACCTTGTAAAGTTATTTATATAATTACCAAAACAGTTAATTCCATTTCATTGATTGTATTTACAGTCTAACAGGTCACTGATTTAATTTGTTTTATTTAAATTCATTTTTTTATTAATAAATCCTGTGGTTGTTCATTTTAAGGTGTCACTAAGTTTATTATTTGTTTACCAGAGTTACCACACAAAAAATTAGTAAACAGTTAAGTTGACCACTTAGAGTGTTGACTTACATTCATACAGGAAGCACTGTTGTAGCAAACAACATAAGAGAGGTCCCCTATAATTAGTCGAGATTCCATAGTACCTGAACCTGAGTGCCTGCCCTAGAAGAGCTCAGGTCCGTCACACCCAGAAGGGAAGAGGGTGCTACAGGTGATATGGGCTTTTCCTTGAATGACTTGTCCCAGATAGCTGTCTTAGCATTTGGAAAAGCTTGTTTTCAAATTCTCTTCCTTGATCATGGTGCAACTTAGAAGGGTATCTGAACATGGGTATTAAATCCTTATATTATATTATAATGGGTTATATTAGATTTTATTATGTGGTTTTATATATTTGTTTGTAATTTTTTGTTTTGCTGGCCAACTTGGCCAGGACTCCTTGGTAGAAGAGATACTGTATCCCAACAGGACTTCCCAGGTTACATAAATTATAAATAAATAAAAACGGAGCCTTGAAAAAAGGCCTAGTCCTTCAACAGCATGGATGGGTCTGCCAGCAGATGCATCAGCGAATAATCCAACACTTTGAAAACAACATTCCCCAAAGACAAATCGTTAGGATTTAAAGTTAAAGTAACTTGTGCAGTGGAGCTTTAATAATGAGTGAAGGTGCGTAATTGGATTGTAATTATCTCTTGTGGTAAAGCTTGAAAGGTAGACTACCTGCACCTTTGTTTGTAAAAGATACAAATAAAACTCAGGTGCATGACTAAAACACTTCACATGCACTTCTTATTTATAATCATGTGTGGGTAAACTTGTGTGTATGTAATTTTTCCATAAAGGAATCCATTGTCACCGGCTGCAACCCAGACATTTGTCCAATTATGTTATGTTTATTTAAAAAAAAAAAAATGTTTTTAAAAAGGGTCCAAGATGCTGAAAGGATTTATTGACAGATTTCAAAAATATTGTCTGAAAGGAAATTATTCTAAAACAATTACAATGTAATTCACATTAAGTACATTTCTCATAATAATTATGCAAAACAGAAAATGTTTCACATCATGAGGAAAGTGCAGAGTTATCAGTAATGCTTACATTTACAGCCATAGACATGTATAAAAAAATAAAATAAAAAATATAATTATAAAAGAGAAAAGATCAGACCTTTCTGCTGTATTTGAAGGCACGTTCATCAAAAGAACACCAAGTATTTAAAACGGTTTTCATTTTATGACTGATCTACTAATCTCTCTCTCTTAACAACAGATTTATTTATTTGACAGGTTGAGATACAATTCACACAGCTGAGCAGTTCAGAGTAGCTAAGTTTTTTTGCTCAAGGATTCATAAATGGCTCTCTGGCCATCGTTTAAAGGAAACCTCCACCCTGAAACACACACACTCTCTTGTACACAAGAGAGACAGCTAGACAGACAAAAGGACTAAAGAGCTGCTGCATCGCTCTCTTCAGCTAGAGATGACATGAGGGCTAAATCTCACTGCACCACTATCACCAGGGAGTGAAACAGTATTGTGGGTAATGTAGGAAAATGTTAATCAAAGTGAAAAAACGGCATGTCACTGAAAAAAATAAAATAATAACAACAACAACAACAACAACAACAACAACAACAACAACAACAAAAAAACTCACAAATTTTCACTATAAAAAATCTTAGACTGAGATCTTCATTCATGGTGTATGTTCAGTCCATACAGGATTTTTATGTGAAGTTTTTTTGTGATGCGTTACAGCCAAAAATGCTGTGAGTTTTTTGTGTTTTTTTTTTTTTTTGCAGAAAACTACTTGCATTGGTAAACTTGTGATTGCACGAAATTGTTTTGTATGGTCTTTCACAGCGATGTTTGTTGGTAAACGAGACATTTTAGCTGTATTCATGTTCAACGCATGTAAATCAAAGAGGGGTTTGCTTGATTTTGCTTTCACTTCTGTGATCGCAAAATCCTCGAGGAACTGGGATGTTCCTAATGTAAACAGAAACATAAAAGAGGATAAATAATGATGCAGAATAAATAATGATGTAGCAAGTGCAATTCATGATTCCTTCATGACTGTGTGCTTTGTTGAGCTTCTTGTCTTGAAATCATCATGTTGCTCATCTTTAGAATACTGAGGTCACGTAAACACAACAGATTGAAAGACAAGATTGAAAGATAAGAAAAGCTTGTTTTGTTAACAAGTTGCTCTGCTGGGTGCTAAAATTCTTCTAATCTTTGGATACTCCACTGGTTACAGTCAGGGTGTTGAAATTCTGTGATCAGGGCCTGCAGTCTGAAAACAATTAGGTCAATTAAAAAACATTTAATTTTATTTCATTGTTTTTTTTTTTTATAAAATCTAACTTTGATAAGTTTTTGGATTACTTAAATTCCTAAACAAAAATAGTTAAAAAAAAAAAAAATTATGAAGTCTCAGATTGTTAAAATAATTTCAGTAAGTAAAATAATCCCATGTGAAAATAACATGCACAACATTACAGTACATGGTGGAGAAGCTGAATGTGTGACTACGTCCATACAGCGTTGTGTCTCTTCATGAAGCTATGAAGGTATGTATGAGTCAGACTCACCTTTTATTAGTTAAGATGTTGACGTAAGCAGGATGATCCGAGTTCAGATCAGTTCCTGTGCACGTAAAGCTCAGTACTGCACCTGCTGCTGTCTCTGACCTGTGTGAAGTTATTACAGCTTTATATTTTAGTCTTCATTATTAAAGTCATAACAACTGTGACGTGTTTATGGAAAGTTACTTACAACGGATTTTGCCCATGTCCTGACATGTTATTTCCCATCATGCAATTCTCACTCCTCACACAGGCACAGCAGGAGATGTGACGTAGTGCCTGATAAATACAAAGAATAATTTGATCACATGTGAAAGACATACGTAGGTTTATCGCACCATGTAATCACCTCCTGCAGTCATCCCTTAATAGTGTATCTGATTAAAGACTAACGAAACGACTGGTTTCTCCTGCTTTCTTCTTGGCTTTTCAGGTGTCTAACTTGTTATTTTTGCACCATCTCTACAGTTAAATTCTAAATTGTTTAAAACAAGAATTCAGAAATCATCAACAATAAAAAGAGAGTCTCAAATCCACCAACCAGTTCTAAGCCATTAAAAAGTACTTTAAACACAATCTGGCAACCCTTCCTGCTTGTACATGCAGGAACACTTGTAAATTTCCGCATGCGAAGAGAGAATAAGAGAACTATGCTCTTAAAGCGAGGTTATAATACAATAATTTTCTATTTATAATACAAGAACTTTCTTTTAAATAAAATAAAAATCAATATTCGTTTTTACCCCCGAATCGTTTAACTTGTTTTAATCGTTTAAACAGTCAGGATTATTTACACAAATTTCACAATCATTTATTCCGCCATTTTAAAGTATCAGAGTAAAGTTTTCAAGCTGTGAACACTTAACAGCACACTTGAGCAGCAGGTTAATATTTAATTTATAGTATTTAGAGTGATTTATCTTCTTACCGAGTGATTCAGAGCTCGTCTTTCTATCTGTAACTACGAGCACGAACTGAACTGAGCTGAAAAACTGGTTACTGTTGCTGTGCTCCGTCACGTGACTTCTGCGTTCCGATCACCAGAGCATGACATAGCATGGTGAATGGATCCGAATGGATCACACGCACACACACACACACACACACCCACACACACCTTCCTTACATGGCATTTATACAAGCTCACATATCTTAAAAACTAAAAATCATTTGTATTTTGCTGAAAATGACTTCCTTATAGAATAATCACATGAAATGTACACTTTCCCCCCTCAGTTTACATTTTCACAAATAGAGCATGTCTTTTTATTTTCACCTGTAATTATTTACCTACATGAATTGTACATTTTTTTTATGCGATCCCCTACACACACACACACACACACACACACACACACACACACACACACACACACACACTTCATTTACTTTATTTTAACTCGTTTGAATCATATTTAGGATGTTTGACTGTATTTGTTTATCAAATAATATTCATATGACATGTGCATAAGAAATATGAGGAGTTTGAACATGTTGAAATGCAGCTTTACATGTTTCACGTCACTCACATGTCACGCACATAACCACACATGAATCACAGTTTATTTATGTAGGCCTATTTAAGTAATAACAATAAGACATAGTAATTCACCTGATAGATTTCTGTTACAAGAATGTATATTATATATCATTCACAGTACAAATAGAGACATACAGTCTCAGGTTACAATTCATCTTAAAGCATATTATACAGTAGTTTCTATAAATGTCATTAAATATTTGTAATATAATGTGTTTAGTAACAGCAGTCCATTTTTCATACACAGAAACCAGAATAGCTGTAAAGTACAGAGTTCACTTCTGACACATAAAACTTGGTTTTTCCCTATGTCACTGTTGACAGATAATACTTTCACTTCTATTGCTGTGTCCTATTGTTCAGCGTGCACACATTATAGACTATAAGACTGGTAAAGCAAGTATTCCAGGTTGCCAGATGAGATTTTAATACAAATTTGGCTGTCTCTTGGGCTGATTTGCCCTGTTAAAAATATGTAAACATGATAAAAGATGATAAAGCATTACATGATTCACATGCAAAATGAAATGTTGATTGTAAAAAATAAACTAATCGTGTATGAAAATAAATTAATCACTTGTGCAAATGAGTTGTGTGTGAAAATTAAATGGATCATGTGTGAAAATAAATGAATCAGGTATAAAAAATAAAACAAACTTGAAATGTGTTTAAGAAGGAATGAATCACCTATGAAAATAAATTAATCATGTGTAACAGTGACTGAACCATGAGTAAAAATAAATTAATTGTGCATAAATATAATGATGTTGTGATGAACAGGCCATGGAGACAGTGTTAGGATCCATGTGCAGGAAGTTTTATTGAAAACACACAAACAACCCAAATCGGCAGGTAGTGAGACATAGTCAGGTGCAGGCAGTTAAAGTTCTGTAACCAAAAGACAGTCCAACCAGGCAAACAAAACAAAGGGTAATCCAAAGAATCGGTAATTCCAAAAAACAGGTTGTTAGGGCTCTTCAAATCTCAGACTATGTCTTTCAGACCTCTGTCAGCCCTTTCAGCCTTATATTTCTCTTAACTCTTAGTTCTGTGCTGCTATGATCTAGAAAGTGTGGTTGACCGCAGAGTTCAGGCGCCAGGAGAGTCTGAATGAACACATACACTGACACTGTTCATAATATGAGTACATGATATAAGAGAATTTCCTTTCACAGGTAAAGGTCATAACATGAAGCTAATACAGCAGGAAATGGAAAACAGCTCAGTAATGCAGATGAACTAACAATACTTTGCACAGGTGAGGTGGAAATGGCATGTTTATATATGCAGCAAACAGGAAGTGAGTGTGAGGCACATGTTTAGTATTCAGGTGAGGGCTCCCTCTGGTGGGTGGATGAATGTGGGACAGCCTCATTCATTACAGATGTGTGAAAATATACTGTGTGAATATAAATGATTCATGTATGAAAATAAATGGGAAAAAAAATCCAATTCATGTGACTCTTCAGTTAGGTATGGACCACTTTTGGTAGGTACTAACTACTGCATACCGGGAACACCCTACAAGACCTGCCATGTTGGAGATATTCTGACCCAGTTGTCTAGCCACCACAATTTGGCCCTTGTCAAAGTCACCCAGATCTGTATACTTGCCCATTTCTCCTGCTTCGAAAACATGAGCTTAAAGGACTGCTTACTTGCTGCTTAATATATCCCACCCCTTGCAAGGTGCCATTGTAACGAGATACACAATGTTATTCATTTCACCTGACAGTGTTGGAACAGGTTCTGGCTGGCCCACTCAGTTCCAGTGAATGAAAACCTTAATTCTACAGCATACAAAGACAGTCTAGACAATTGCTTGTTTCAATCTTTGTGGCAACATTTTGGTGAACAACCACATATGGGTCTTATATTATAATAGAATCTTATTATTTGTGTTTAATCAAGTTCAGCATATCTGA
>NC_030441.2:3792500-3835000 GCF_001660625.3 Ictalurus punctatus
TTATTAAATGACAAAAAACAAGACTACTTCATCCACTATTTAACCTTATTTTGAAAATGAAATTCTTTTCAAAAGGTCTACAGTGACAACAGTATCCTTTGAGAATACGTATTAGCTATGAAGCACTCTGAACTCTTGCTTGTATGTATTATTTCAGCCCAGTCTCTTACAGCAGGCATGTACAGTACATCTGAATGAGTCTGCAATCAGATGTGTGCTTGTACATGTATTTCATAACCACCTAGTGCCTGATTCTAGGTCATCCTGCTTGATCTCTTCAGTTAATGACCCCTTAAATGGCATTTCAGAAAATTCTTGAATATTTTAAAGCATTGAACTAAAGCAAACAGCTAAGAGATGACATGACATTGATTCATTTGAATATATTGTGTTTCCACAAAACATTTTTTTTATCCAGTGTAAGTGCGTTTGTATATCTTGTTTGTTTAGTATATTAGCATATTGTGTGTATTGTAGTTTATGTATATAAAATGTTGATTGTGTGGATTGCAGAGTGTTGATTTTTAATAAGACTTTAAAATGTAATGCTAGTTCCTGGATTAGAATTTTTAACTATAATGGTAGATCTTGGATTAGCCTATTTTACTATAATGTTAGCATCTCATTTGTCCCCTTCACTTTCACTTATGCTGATGACACTGAACATTACCTTAATACTTCATCATCATTAGCGTTCTTACCTTTTTCAGCCCTCACTTCCAGCCCTCATGAAATTAAAGAATGGATCTCCTAAAACTCAGTACTCAATACTCAAATACTTACGACCATTCATGTTTTAAAAATCCAAAAATATACAAATTTATACTATTTATTGATGTCTGTGGTGTCTACCCATCCTCAGAAGTTAGAAAGCTTGGTGTCATATTGTATCCAACCCTGTATTCTGAGCCACACATTAAATTTGTTACCAAGTCTGTTGTTTTTTTTGCTTGAAACCATCTCACAAATATCACATCTAAATCCCTTTAACCCTGACTATTCTCCAACTAGGCAATATATTTAAAACTCTTCTGTCAAGATGCTCACTCTCACTAAACCTTGGCAGCTTATATAACTTCTACCCTGCAATAGCTTTACTAGCTACCCTATTAAATACAGAGTCATTTTCAAGATTCTCCTTAACCTAAAATTCCTTGCTCAAATTGCTCAAGCTTTCTTGGCTAACGTCTCATGCATATACACAATGTTTAGTTTCACTAGATATTTATGATAATCTAAAGGGAAATAACTTGCTGTGTCATCCAGGGTTTGACTCCACTTAGAGGCAAGGTAGAGGGCAAAGGAGTGAAATGGCTCTTGAAGTTCAGATGCATGGCCAGTGGAGGTGCTACTATCAATTTGTCAAATCTGAAAACATAATATAGAGTCACTACTGAAAATAAGAACATGTAATATAGTACATTAAAGTCACTAAACTATATTTCATTTCAATAGTGTTTGCTTTTTCCAGTTCTGTTTTCGACGTTAAACGTTATAAATATAAACTAACGGTATGCTAATACTCTTCCGGACTGTAAATGAATAAACTTTAAAACTGCATGCTAAAAAAAACCTCAGAACTGTAGGCTAATAAATGTCAGGACTGGGACAGTAGGCTAATAAAGCTCAGAACTGTAGGTTAACAAACCTTAAAACTGTAGACTAATAAACGTCTCTTGAAGTGATAAAAGAACCACCCTTAAATGCCAGTGGGGATTTAACCAAAAGGAGATTTACTCCTTAACAAGGTTGGATGGAAACAAAACCTACCATTAATGATCTGCTGAAGGATAATAACGCACCTTAGGGGGGAGTACTGGTATCCCCTTGAGACGTTAGGATGGGAGGAAGTAGTGTCACTTTTGAGTCGCTGTTTCATGAGCAGTGGAGATTCTGTACTTGGTTGATTCAATCTGACATTATCATGCAGAATTATTAAAGACAATCCCTTGCCAGATAAGAATGTTGTATAAAATACAAAGTATTTTGGTGTTTACAACATACATAACACATGTATTATTGTTGTTCAGCAGCTGAATATACTGTATATCGTATAATAGTACCATGTGTTGCCCTACATTTCCAGCTAATCCTCTGCAGCTATCAGAATCAACAGGACCAGAATGTGCCTGTCTCTCCATTGCACTTGTGCCAATGTTCACACCCCAGCTAAGTCATTACCTGGCACTGGCTACCAGTGCCGTCAGTATTTTCACACCTGAAACATATGTGTCCCACCACTTGCTCACGAACTGCCAAATTCTCTGCACTTTTACTCAGAAACTACTCACCTGCTGCTCTTGGCTTGTAGGCCTGCAGCTAAGAATTGTAGCACACTAACTCAGAATCAACTTAATCAGGCCAATAACAGCACATTGTCATTTTAGGGTGTGAGCTGCACACTATGGCTCACACCTTTTAGTGCAACCTTCCTGATAACTAAAGTCAAAGCTTCTCTCTTTGTGCTGTGTTTGTGGATGGTATGTCTCACCCATTACAGCTCCCAGTTTATTCTGAGTGCTGTTTGGCTCCAGTAAGGAGAATGAAAATTGACAGTGAGTTGAGTTAGAATGCTGGTGGGCTTTTACAGAGTTAGAAACTGTGGTTTAGCATATAACACTGAAAAAGTTATATTGTTCGTGGATTGCCAGGATTCATTGGCCATAGTTACATGCCAAAACCTACTTGTATGATCCTTGGCTAGTATACCAACAGGATCGGCCTGGATCACATCCCCCCTGTGGAGGGGTGCAGGGGTGCATTGCATTGCTTGTAGTTTTACTAGATTAAGCATTATAATCCAGGGCATGGTGCCCCATTACTGAGTGCAAGAACTTATGATATGAAAGCTTGTGATATACGATGATAAATGATATATGATATATGATGATAAAGCTTATGCCACATAACTGACAATTCCTTGATAATTCCTACTTTCCAGATAGCATTGAAGTGTCCATTCCAAGTGATAGAGACAGGTCCACTCCACTCTCCAGTCTGCCACAAGACTGGTCCATATAAGTGGATGAATACTTTACATCGCCAGCCTCGAATCATGGCGTGTGATAGACTTCACAATGCTCATCAGCAAATGTACGGCAGCTTCTACATCCAACCCTAACTCACCCCATTGTCAATTAATTAAATAAACTGTGTGTTGTCCATTGTAATTGAATCTGTCCATGACTGATGTTCCTTTTTTGACATTAAATTATCATAATTGACATAATTATCTGTTTCTTCTCATCAGAATATTCAACAGAACAGCAGTTGATGGAAACAAACAATGGATGATTGGAAATGTTGCTTCAATAGTTACTTGTATCACACATAAATTAAAAGTCATGGGAAATGGCTAACATTCCCGAGCAGCTATGTTCGCTGAAGTATCTGCTACTCATTCCAGACTATAGAATTGCCTGAGTTCAAAAACAATACAGAATCATATTATTATATTACAGTATCTCACAAAAGTGAGTACACCCCTCACATTTTTGTAAATATTTCATTATATCTTTTAATGTGACAACACTGAAGAAATGATAATTTGCTATGTAAAGTAGTGAGTGTACAGCTTGTATAACAGTGTAAATTTGCTGTCCCCTCAAAATAACTCAGCACACAGCCATTAATGTCTAAACCGCTGGCCACAAAAGTGAGTACACCCCTAAGTGAAAATGTAAAATTGGGCCCAATTAGTCATTTTCCCTCCCTGGTGTCATGTGACTTGTTAGTGTTACAAGGTCTCAGGTGTGAATGGGGAGCAGGTGTGTTAAATTTGGTGTCATCGCTCTCACACTCCCTCATACTGGTCACTGGAAGTTCAACATGGCACCTCATGGCAAAGAACTATTCTGAGGATCTGAAAAAAAGAATTTTTGCTATATATAAAGATGGCCTAGGCTATTAGAAGATTGCCAAGACCCTGACACTGAGCTGCAGCACAGTGGCCAAGACCATACAGCGGTTTAACAGGACAGGTTCCACTCTGAACAGGCCTCGCCATGGTCGACCAAAGAAGTTGAGTGCACGTTCTCAGCGTCATATCCAGAGGTTGTCTTTGGGAAATAGACGTATGAGTGCTGCCAGAATTGATGCAGAGGTTGAAGGGGTGGGGGGTCAGCCTATCAGTGCTCAGACCATATGCCGCACACTGCCTCAAATTGGTCTGCACAGCTGTTGTCCCAAAAGGAAGCCTCTTCCAAAGATGATGCACAAAAGCCTGCAAACAGTTTGCTGAAGACAAGCAGACTGTTACGAAACATAGACTGGAGGCGGATGCAGGTGCAGTTCTTTATTAGATACAAAACTCACGATTAAAGTAAACGCGGTCTTCACCGGGAAACAAGAACATTCGAGGCATGGAAAACAAACGAGATTACTGATCCAAACAATACTAACCAGGATCAACTAAAGACACAATATAATACTGAGTGAAGTGCTCAGTCACCCAGGCATTTAAATAAAGAACATGATTAACTCAAAGCATGGACACCTGGGGCAAATTAAAGTCACTCAGTACAAAATGCTCAATCCGGACGCGAGCAAACAAAAACAATGTCACGTGACTCGTCAGGAGCCGAGCCACTGTGCCCTCTGCTGGCCGTGGCGTAACACAGACTAAGGACATGGATTACTGGAACCATGTCCTGTTGTCTGATGAGACCAAGATAAACTTATTTGGTTCAGATAGTGTCACGTGTGTGTGGCGGCAACCAGGTGAGGAGTACAAAGACAAGTGTGTCTTGCCTACAGTCAAGCATGGTGGTGGGAGTGTCATGGTCTGGGGCTACATGAGTGCTGCTGGCACTGGGGAGCTACAGTTCACTGAGGGAACCATGAATGCTAACATGTACTGTGACATACTGAAGCAGAGCATGATCCCCTCCCTTCAGACACTGGACCGCAGGGCAGTATTCCAGCATGATTACGACCCCAAACACACTTCCAAGACGACCACTGCCTTGCTAAAGAAGCTGAGGGTGAAGGTGATGAACTGACCAAGCATGTCTCCAGACCTAAACCCTATTGAGCATCTGTGGGGCATCCTCAAACGGAAGGTGGAGGAGCACAAGGTCTCTAACATCCACCAGCTCCGTGATGTCGTCATGGAGGAGTGGAAGAGGACTCCAGTGGCAACCTGTGAAGCTCTGGTGAGCTCCATGCCCAAGAGGGTTAAGGCAGTGCTGGAAAATAATGGTGGCCACTCAAAATCTTGACACTTTGGGCCCAATTTGGACATTTTCACTTAGGGGTGTACTCACGTTTGTTGCCACCGGTTTAGATATTAATGGCTGTGTGTTGAGTTATTTTGAGGGGACAGCAAATTTACACTGTTATACAAGCTGTACACTCACTACTTTACATTGTAGCAAAGAGTCATTTCTTCAGTGTTGTCACATTAAAAGATATAATGAAATAATCAAATCAAATATTTACAAAAATGTGAGGGGTGTACTCACTTTTGTGAGATACTGTACATACTGTAATTAATGTTATTAGACATGGGAGTTTTTTAAAAAGTATTTAAAAAGTCAAAAGGTCAACACAAAAAAGTGGATAGCACACATCTTTGAATGTACACAAATTACATTTCAGTGATGTCATGCTAAATGGGAAGATATTGATATTGAATAAACCTTAGAACTGTAGATACCTCAGGAGTATAGGTTCATAGAACATTTTTTAACTGATAAAATAATAGAACAGTCCTTAAGATGGTGGCAGAAATGTAACCAAAAGGAAACTGATGAAGGAGAATTCAAAACACTATTGTTTTGCCAGTGAGTTCTGTGTTGCTCCCTGATTTATGATTTACTTATCTAATGGTTGAGATAAAAAGAACAGTGACATTCTGGAATGCTAAAATAGACAATAACTGGATATATACAATATTACTAATGTTTCTTTAGATTGTCCAAACTTTTCCTTAGTAATCAATAAAACCCAATTAAATGTGGGTGTTTTTTTTTTTTTTAGATAGAGTGCATTGTTTATTCCTGTCTACCATTGGTATAACATTTAAATTCCCTCTGCATTTCTAATATAAATAGACTTGTGTAACTCATGTTTTATGGCAACGAGGATTCATGCCTTCGTGCTGTCGACAACAATGCAGCCTAATCGCAATGAACACATTTCATTTTTTTTCTTAGGATGTAAACATTGGCATACGCATAAAGAAGATATGTGATACACAGTAATAGAAACAGGATGGGAAACTTGATGCAATCTTTTTGTGACTGTGTTTAAGTGCTGATGACATCATCCTGTTGCTACTTATCACAAAATTCAGTAGATAGATGAAAACATGTGACACTGGAGTATAAAAAACTCACAGTAGCTTTCTTGTCTCAACCTCTCTTGAGAATATAATGGGTCTGGATGTGAACTTCATGAATGTCATTTTTTTTCCCAATCTGAAATAATCAGATAGAAACATTAATAAAGACACCAAACATTCATTCAAAGAAACCCTTTAAACTTTTTAATGTTATATTGGTCTATGAGTCAACATTTGATGTTCTTAATTTCTAAATCAGAGGTTGTAAAAGTTATAATGAGTGTGTTCCAATCATTTCATGATTGTATGTGTTTAAATGGTGATGATGTCATCCTTTTGCTGCTGATCACAAAATTCATTAGAACTCCAATTAATGAAAAACCAGTAAATAGATGAAAACAAATTCATAGCTTCAGTATTTATTAATGTGACACTCAAAGATAAAAAACAAACAAACAAAAAACTCACCAAATGTCACTTGACTGCACTCCACTTTCAAGAAAACTTTCAAAAATAAGTGCCTGGACTGGCCTTAATGGTGATGCTGATTTAAATCTGAAATAATCAGAAACAGTAATAAAAAGAACAAACCTTCAACAAAAACGTTTACTAAGGTTTAAATGTTGTTTCAAAACTTCTGACTCTGTAAGTCAAAAATAATATTTTCTGCAAATGTTAATGTACAGTTACTTTACTTAAAAAAAGTAATCATGGCATGTGCAGAAATGTGAACACCATTGCAGATGCAAACTCATTAAGCCTTAATGGACTCATTAGTACTCATTACTCAGATTATGAATGGTCATTATTAATTGTCAGCTGATGAAAATTCCAGAGTTTTATCATTTTTTTGACTCTTCAAACCTTTTGCTACCACTCAGAAACCTCTGCCTCCTCTAAGCATCTGACTGAGGACTTGAGTACAGAAGTCATGCCTACAAAGTATGCAAAGCTGGAAGGTTCTAAAAAATATATCAAAGCACTTCCAGTTCACAGGTTCCACTCTCTGAAAAGTCATTAAGAAATGGCAGTTAAGGGGAATTAGGGAAGTCCAGGCAAGATCTGGAAGACAAAAAGAAACTCTCCGATAGAACTGTCAATATGCTGGCCTGAAAGGCAAACCAACCATAGTAGTGCACCATTCTACTGTGCAGCATTGCTTTCACAAACATGATCTGCATGGATGAGTCATCAGGAGCAAACATTACCTTTGACAACAGATAAGCCAAAGGCAATTTGGAAACAAGTGCTGTAGACTGATGAAGTAAAACTGGAACTCTTTGTCTACAGTCACTAAAGAGATGCTTGGAGAAAAAGGAGAAAAGGACACATTGCCAACTGCAAAGAATAGGGCTGGATTTGTCATTCTTTGGGGGGCAATCAATTTTAAGATTTAAGCTTGGACCCTAGGAATCTGTAACAAACTCACACTGGCTGGAGGGTTGGAAGCCATGTGCAGAAGTTTATTAAACCCAAAATGACAGACAGAGGGATGGTCAAAAAAACACCCAAATGTCAAATAACCAAAAACAAACAGTCTGAACAGGTAACCAAGACAAAAACAGTAATCCAATAAACATGAAGTCAAAAAACAGACAAATTGTGATAACAAGAAACAGTCACAATAACAAATGGGAAACTGCTCAATAAAGCAGATAAACTGGTAATACTTCAAAGTGTGTTGCTAGCATGCATGGCTATGGTTAACAGGCAGGAAGTGATTGTAGAAGGAAGTGGAGTGTAATTAGTATTCAGGTGAGGGCTCCCTCTGGTGTTGGGAGGATGCAGGTGTTAGAGAATCATTGCTTATAGCCAAAGCTTAATTTTTTACTTATTTGTTTGCCATCAGTTTTTCTAACCCATTCCAATCCTGGCTTTATATATATATATATATATATATATATATATATATATATATATATATATATATATATATATATATATAAAGGACCTTAACGAGTCCTAAAGAACTACCACTAGTCAATATCATGGTAGTTGATATAAAACACCAGGAGAAATTTGCAATGAGTCAAATTAAAAATCCCCCCCCCCCCTAAAAGTAATGAGTATCAGTTAAATGTGGTAACCCTGTATTACATTCTGCCAGAAGTGCAATTATCCTATCAACAGTAATCATTCTAATGCAACAAACACACTGAGTTGTCCATTTATCCTTGTGCACCTTCCTATTTAGTACCTAGACACATTGCAGGGTTTTTTTTATTATTATTATTTTCTCCTTGATGGCAATGAAAACACCTTTGAAACAACCTGCACCTGTAACTTTAAACCCTTTATAATATGTGTGAACACTGAACAATTGCAGTTTTCTATTTTTCTATTTACAAGTCTATTTACAAAACCTCATTGTTTAATCAGGAACAGTTTAGGCCAGGATTATAGGCTACTCTATGAATGTATCCTAACTCATACAGAATGGCTCATGCAGTATCTGCACAGATTGTCTGGATAGGTTCAAAACATAGTAGGTCTTATTAAAAATACAACTACTGTAATAGTGTAATACTGTAATAATACTATAATGTTTAGGAAAATATATTTTTTTAAATCATATAATCTGTAATATATAATATTGTTATAATATATATAATATTATATATACCATATAATATTGTTGTCTCCTGCATATTAATGATTAATGACTAACGATGAGCATGCAGTTTCCCCTCATATTTACACCAGAGGGCAGCAGTAGGCGGCAAATCGTACACACACACACACACACACACACACACACACACACACACAAGCATACAGTGGGGGAAATGGGTATTGGATTCTTTGCTTTTTAAAAGCTCTTAGCTTTTACTCATCATGAGATGTTTCTTGGGTGACACCTTGATGACGAAAAGCCTTTTTACAGACCATCAATTTACTAACCCAGCTGATATTAATTTGCACAGATAGGTATTAGTACTTATAGATTTCAGCTGGTTCCTTGCCTTATCTTGCTTGGAGAACTGCTTTTTCTTAGCGTGTTCAATACTTTTTTCCCGTGTCATTCCACTTTATTGCACATAACTTTATTTATGGACTTTAATGTTGTTAATTCTTTATATTTGCAGATTTCTTGAGTTAATACTGATGTCTGGTGAAAATTTCATGTGAATAGCCTCATTGGAAATATATTTACTAAAAAAAATGTTGACACGTCCAATACTTATTTCCCCCAATGTGTGTGGCAAACTGTGGCACCTTTAAATCATGTATTGTTGTACATGACTATGTTAATGGGCCAAATAAGTTTGGAATGTCGTTGCTACTTACATTTCTATAGCCAACCACTGCTACTTGTATACCCATAAAAGTATTTAACTAATAATAACAGAATGCATCTTGTTTTTGCCCAATCACAATTGAGTTAAATCTTCATGTAAATAATCTCTTCAGAATATATTTTTTATCCAGGGTTTTGAACATTTAATGATAGCTGAGACAACACATGACTCAAGTACTGCATTGCGTGCTTAGTGTAAGCAATGGGCCCAAATTCTATACATGCATACATGAAACATGCACTACGTTTTCAATACATACCTGAGTTTCTAATGAGATGCTGTCAGGGTTTTTCATCTGTGAATCGTGTAAGCTGTACCTGCCCCTGCTTGCCTAAACAACTTTTATTACTTTTACTGCACTTCTTTGCTTAACTTTCCTCAAGTCAATTTTTCTGTCCTTGCTTCATCATTACCTTTCTTTGCATCTTTAAAGGCAACAAAACAAAAGAGTCAAAATAATGAGAAGCACCTCTGACCCCCCCAACCCTCACCAAACACACACACACTTTTTTTTTCATAATGTACTTTACCTACAGAAAGAATCAGGATATTCTAAACATTAGTTGTTATTAACTGATCCGAACAAATCTATTTTTATCTAAATTGACTTAAATTAGTCGACTCACAAAACTAAACAGAGCTATTATTTGAGATATATACACGTACGTTTAATGTATATTGCTTTTCTTACCGAGTGACTCTGTTTTCTTTTATTCTTTGTTTGCTTTTAGTTTCACTTTTTATGCGCAATGGTGATCAGCCAGATCCTCTGAAATCCCACTTACTGAGGATTTTCACACACACACACACACACACACACACACACACACACACACACACACACACACACACACACACCTGCAGTGCAAAAAACATCATTGCTATATCCGCAAAGGTTTAGTCAGGTTTAGACTCATACAGTTAATTCATAATAAAATAGCTTCTTCTGCACAGATATATTTCATATGATTTGTCACGACAGTATGCAGAATAGTTTTAGCACAAATCAGAAAATAGAAATTTTTAATGAATCGAAATAAATGTATTTTTATGTGAGCTAATGTAATAATGCCGCTGAGAAATAAAGAATGAACTATATATTGTTTGCACATCTTCCGTATTCTTTGTGAAAGCGCTGAATTTTTGATAGACTTGTGCTTTTTTGATCTCATCAAATAAAGACATCACTTTCAGGAATTTATGACAGTGTTGTGGTATAAAGTCATGTGGAATAAATCATGAATATAGTATAAGTTAACATTTTGTATTTTTTTAATATGTTGAATGAAGTTGTAGACTAATCTCCAATGTTAAACCTGATACTTTCCCTGAATTAGGATTTTGCTTGCACTGTGCTGGCGTTAGTGACGAATTAACACTATATGCTCACTGTCCACTTTATTAGGAACACCTGCATGTTCATGCAATTATCCATAGGCCAATCACCAGCCAATTTCATCATCATTATTATTTGAGGAGCTTAAATCCTCACGTTAGTAATGCTCTAATGATGTGACCTGGAGGACAAAAGGCATGAGAATCTATTTATTGTTTGGTATTCTGAAAGTACGTTAATTTGGTGTTCATTTTCCATATAAAGACCTTTCTTTTTGAAATTTCACATTGAAAGAGAGTGGTCACTGCTGGAGGTATCTGCTGCATGTAAACAAGTTGACTTTTGTTGGCTGCATTTTGTTGCAAGTTGGCTGCATTTGTTGACTATAATCAAGTTCAGTCAGTACACACACACACACACACACACACACACACACACACACACACACACACACACACATTTGGTTTGCAATGTTTATAGAGATATTGCTCCTCCTGTTTTTGAATTTCTATGAATATCTAAGCAGTCTGGGTGAGAACTGGATGAGTACCGCATACTGTATACTGTATTGAGAATGTAATTCCTGTGTAAAACACTAGAGGCTGCTAAAAGCCTGAAGAACATCAGTGATATGAGTAAGTATCATTGCATTACATAAATCTGTGTGGAAAGAGAGAGAGAGAGAGAGAGAGAGAGAGAGAGAGAGAGAGAGAGAGAGAGAGAGAAGAATTGAAGTTGACTGTTCGCTCATAATAAAACCCAGTTATTAATTAAAATGTGACTTTTTCTAAGTGAACGCAATAAATATGGTGCCTCGGCAGCAGTGTGGGAATTAGATGGTCGATTTATGCTGATGACATCATTATTAACAGGAATCAGAGCAACAGTGGTCTTTTATGGTCTCACAAATTAAATTTAAATTGAAAATAATAAGAGCGTGTTGATTTTTTAGCATGAAATTAAAACATGTAGTGAGAGACTGTTCACTGCCAAGAAAAAGCAGAAAACCATTTTTTATACAACAGAAATGAGGAGAAACTAAGCAGTGTTAATACTATCTGAGTTTACTCCTGGACACACACACTCACACACACACTCACACACACACACACACACACACACACACACACACACACACACACACACACACACACACACACACACACGCACATACACTTACGCACTAATCAGCATTTATAATGCAAAGCTCAATTTCCCATAAAATGTTCAATATCATAATTAATAATATATGTTATTGTACAACCCCTGGCTCTGAAAAGAGACAGAATATTTGTCTATCTATCCATCCATCCATACATACATACATACATACATACATACATACATACATACATACATCTGTCCATCCATCCATCCTCTAACTAATCCACCCATCTATTATTCAATCCATCCATCCCGACATCCATCCACTAACCAATTCATCCATCCATCCATCCATCCATCCATCCAGACTTCCATCTGTCCATCCATCCACTAATCAATCCATCCATCTATTCTTCAGTCCTTCCATACAACCATCCATCCATCCATCTGACCACCCATGCTGTAAAACATCCATCTATAAAACAATTCATCAACTCAATCTATAATCATCCATCAGTCTACCCTTGCTTTTTTCCACCCATCCATTATTTCATCCATACTGCAATCCATAAGCAAATCCATCCATCAATATGTCCTTTTAAGCTACTATTCTTCCTTTAACCTATCTGTTAAATCATCTGCTTCTCCATTCGCTCATCTTCATTAAATTAAATTAAATTAAATTCACTGAATAGCAGCAGGATACATTTTACAACCTTGGAGGATCCTTGTTCAAAGTTTGTGTGCTTGGTGACTAGGTACAATGCCTCCATTTGGCAGAAACACTGCTCATCACTCTGAATAGACCATCCTTACTGTAAACCATGGTAGTGGTAGCATCATGTTGAGTGCTACCCTTGTCCTCTTGGGCACCTGGCCTCAAACATTAGCTGGACTATCATGTAAAAGCTGACCTTCTTGTTGAATTTGTACTGATGCATAATGTGTTCATCTTTCGTCTGAGACTTTATTTATTATTTATTAATCTGTGTATCTGTTTTTAACGCATAGTTAGTAAAAACTCGTGTTGCTTAATGAGAAACTCAGTACATGTTTTTCCTCATTCATAATAATTAATTATGGAGTGTATAGATTTATACAGAAGCCATATTTCATAGAGCAGACCTTTTTGATGTAAATACAGTAATAAGCCATTGTGTTACAAAGAAGGCAAGAAAGCATTAACCAAGATGCTATAGAAGGGCTAACAAGAATAATTCAAGAAGGCAAATAGAAATAAAAGGTAATTTTCCCTCAACTGGGAATGAGTTTGATAAGTTATATGAAGAAATGTGGATCTTTACAGAAAATGGCTTTTAAAGGACAGTGATGATAAAGTGGAGACAAGCCGATTTAATAATGTTGATTTTGTAATGGAAAGGTCAGGTGTGTTCGCTTCCTGAGATGAACAAATGTTGGATCAGTTTGGGGGAAAAATGAAGCCTTATGGAGTTTAGTGTGTTCAGTGAGTATGTGTGTGTGTATGTGTGTGTGTGTGTATGTGTGTGTGTGTGTGCGTGTGTGTGTGTGTGTGTGTGTGTGTGTGTGTGTGTGTGTGTGTGTGTGTGTGTGTGTTTGACTTTTTTAGCTCTTCTGGGTGTAAATCTCAAGTGAAACACATGGAGTGTTTCAGTTCTGCAGGGTTTTGAGTGCATGACCTTCTCTAGAGTATATTATGTAATATATATTGATGTCGATTATATAAGGGAGGCATCAATACTGTTTTTGTTCAGACAGAGTATGAGTTCTTTATTCATCAATATCAATACTGATAGAAAAAGTGACATAATAATAATAATAATAATAACAATAATTATTAATA
Source organism: Ictalurus punctatus (assembly GCF_001660625.3). NCBI lineage: Eukaryota > Metazoa > Chordata > Actinopteri > Siluriformes > Ictaluridae > Ictalurus > Ictalurus punctatus. Next base: position 3,806,345 of record NC_030441.2, read on the forward strand.
CTACTACTACTACTAATAATAATAGTAATAATAATAATTGATCAGAGGTGTCATTGATATTTTTATTTAGCTCTGGTTATGTTGTATGCTACTGCGTGTTGCTAGAAATGAACTCCACTTGATGATTTTTATGTTTAAGATGTTATGATAGTTAAACAGTATCTGTAATAGAGAGCATGAGGATGGCCAGAGCATGTAGAGCAATATCAGCAAATGTGATCAATAAAAATGAGTGCACCTTGAACCTCAAGCAATGTGCCAATGAAGTGAGTGTGTCTTAGTGCTCAGTGCTAGCAGAAGTGTAGTGCTCTCTATTGCACCACTCACACAATTACCACAATGTGCATGCAATTCACAGCACCTTCTTCTCATTTTTAATGAACAGGTTTCTTGCATTAAAAGAGGATGCTGTAGTTTCTTCTCTTGGTGTTTTCGCAGAGCACAGTCTGCATTTTGCTTTGTTTTGACTGCCATCATTAATTGTGACATACAGTGAGGGAAAAAAGTATTTGATCCCCTGCTGATTTTGTACGTTTGCCCACTGACAAAGAAATGATCAGTCTATAATTTTAATGGTAGATTTATTTGAACAGTGAGAGACAGAATAACAACAAAAAAATCCAGAAAAACGCACGTCAAAAATTTTATAAATTGATCTGCATTTTAATGAGGGAAATAAGTATTTGACCCCTCTGCAAAACATGACTTAGTACTTGGTTTAAAAACCCTTGTTGGCAATCACAGAGGTCAGACGTTTCTTGTAGTTGGCCACCAGGTTTGCACACATCTCAGGAGGGATTTTGTCCCATTCCTCTTCAAAGATCTTCTCCAAATCATTAAGGTTTCGAGGCTGACGTTTGGCAACTCGAACCTTCAGCTCTCTCCACAGATTTTCTATGGGATTAAGGTCTGGAGACTGCCTAGGTCACTCCAGGACCTTAATGTGCTTCTTCTTGAGCCACTCCTTTGTTGCCTTGGCCATGTGTTTTGGGTCATTGTCATGCTGGAATACCCATCCACGACCCATTTTCAATCCCCTGTCTGAGGGAAGGAGGTTTTCACCCAAGATTTGACGGTACATGGCCCCGTCCATCGTCCCTTTGATGCGGTGAAGTTGTCCTGTCCCCTTAGCAGAAAAACATCCCCAAAGCATAATGTTTCCACCTCCATGTTTGACGGTGGGGATGGTGTTCCAGGGGTCATAGGCAGCATTCCTTCTCCTCCAAACACGGCGAGTTGAGTTGATGCCAAAGAGCTCCATTTTGGTCTCATCTGACCTCAACACTTTCACCCAGTTGTCCTCTGAATCATTCAGATGTTCACTGGCAAACTTCAGACGGGCATGTATATGTGCTTTCTTGAGCAGCGGACCTTGCGCGCGTTGCAGGATTTCAGTCTTTCACGGCGTAGTGTGTTACCAATTGTTTTCTTGGTGACTATGGTCCCAGCTGCCTTGAGATCATTGACAAGATCCTCCCGTGTAGTTCTGGGCTGATTCACTGTTCTCATGATCACTGCAACTCCACAAGGTGAGATCTTGCATGGAGCCCCAGGCCGAGGGAGATTGACAGTTCTTTTGTGCTTCTTCAATTTGCGAATAATCGCACCAACTGTTGTCCCCTTCTAACCAAGCTGCTTGGCAATGGTCTTGTAGCCCATTCCAGACTTGTGTAGGTCTACAGTCTTGTCCCTGACATCCTTGGAGAGCTCTTTGGTCTTGGCCATGGTGGAGAGTTTGGAATCTGATTGATTGATTGCTTCTGTGGACAGGTGTCTTTTATACAGGTAACAAACTGATATTAGGAGCATTCCCTTTAAGAGTGTGCTCCTAATCTCAGCTCATTACCTGTATAAAAGACACCTGGGAGCCAGAAATCTTTCTGATTGAGAGGGGGTCAAATACTTTTTTCCCTCATTAAAATGCAAATTAATTTATAAAATTTTTTGACATGCGTTTTTCTGGATTTTTTTGTTGTTATTCTGTCTCTCACTGTTCAAATAAATCTATCATTAAAATTATAGACTGATCATTTCTTTGTCAGAGGCAAACGTACAAAATCAGCAGGGGATCAAATACTTTTTTCCCTCACTGTACATCCAGATGGCTGTCATTTGTGGCATTGGATGTTGGTATCAGAGCAGTTTTTTGACTAAAATAAATAAGAATGGCACCAAAAGCACAGAGTTTTTATTCATCCTTGAAAAGCAAATGGTGTTATTTTCTCCCCTGTTTGATTGTTTAAAAACTAAGTATATTCAAAACTGTAAATGACATGAACTTTTATAGCAAACAGTCCTCATGACCGGTTAAAAAAAAAACCCTGTAAAATGACTGATATGGTGATGTTTCCTGTAAGGACTCAAATGGCACTGAAAAGTTCAACGACTCAAACTTTTCTCATGGGGGCCAACATTTATAACCCCTGAAACAACTTCATAATACATCTAATATGAGTGAGCATTTGGAAGGTGAGAAGCATTGTTGGTTTTTAATTTAGACTGTTTAAATAACATTTCTGTGGTGAAAATGAAAACCTGATTAATAATGAATGAATCTACCTGATTCATTTAAAATCTCATGAATGAAAATCGTAGATCACCCCCCGATTAAAATTCTGTTTAAATGTTTATAATCTTTATAATCTTGCGATAATATTTCTATACAAATATTTCTAGGGAAAAAAGAAAACTTACAAAACATAGCAAACATTCAGCTGCTGCATCAGATTTGTTTTAAAAAGTACAGCGATAGAGAGAGAGAGAGAGAGAGAGAGAGAGAGAGAGAGAGAGAGACAGAGAGAGAGAGAGAGAGAGAGAGAGAGAGAGAGAGAGAACCTCAGTTATTTACTTACAGTGAAAAGAATTTCTAAAAGAAGAGATGTGTCGCTTTTTCCCACTTAAAATAGAGGCAGTAAAGGGCATCGCTGATGTAATTAGCTTTATTCTTAGAGCAGCGAACGGTACAGTTCTAGAACACTGAACTGTTTCCTCTGGCGTTTCTACTTGTCTCACACACACATGCATGTGCACACACACATACACACAACAGTGAAAAGGACCAAATTAGATCAACAGAGCAGATTCACTTCAAAGAGAGAATTAATTACAGTCACACACAGCTGTTTCATGATCTCTCTCTCTTTCACACACCATGGTTAAGCTGTCCTGGATTTAAAGGAGAATATTCTGGAAACTCTATGCACTGGGTTCAAGGTTCATTTAAGCGCAATGAGGAGAGGCAGACAATGAGATTTGACAGAATTTATAAGATCATTTGAGATGTCTCAATAATATTGCATGATACACTGCCACCCATACAATATTTAAAAATGCACTTTATAGCAAAGTTTAATAGTCGAAACAGAAGGTGTGTATTCATTTCCTATACCAGCAGCTGTGACTGTATGTCACTGTGGTATTAGGTGTTCATAAAAAACTTCATTCTCTCCATTTTCCTCTACACTGTTTATTTAAAATTCAGAGATATTCGAGCCCAAGCATAAATTATACGTTTGCTTTAATATGCTTGTTCTAATAAATGCATCCATTTTCTGTACCATTTATCCTACACAGGGTCGCAGGGAGCCTGGGACCTATTCCAGAGTACTTGATGGACAAGGTGGGGGACACCCTGGATGGGGTGGTAACTCATTGCACACACATTCACATATCTATTCACACACTACAGATAATTTAGAGATGCCAGTCAGCCAACAGCATATGTCTTTTGACTGGGGGAGGAAACCCCCGAAGCACGGGGAGAATATTTAAATTCCGTGCACACAGGGCGAAGGTGGGCATCGAACCCCTAACCCTGGAGGTACAAGGAGAACATGCTACCTAGAATTTGTTTAGGCTTGTACAACGTTCTGAGACCAAATACAGCTGTGAATTACAAGACTTTTTGCTATATTATTTTGAACATAAGCAGATGAAGCATTTTGTAACATACATGAAATTTATAGGTGCTATAAAGTCCCCTCCGAAACTATTGGAACAGCAAGGCCAATTCAGGTTGTTGTTTATTTGTTTTTGGTTTTTTGCTGTGGACTGAAGACATTTGGGTTTAAGATCAAAAGATGAAGATGAGAAGATAAAGAGCTGTCTATGGGAGAAAAGCAAGCCATTTCAAACTTAACAAAGAGGGAAAATCAATCAGAGCAATTGCACAAGTATTAGGCATAGCCAAAACAACAATTCTGAACGTCCTGAAAAAGAAAGAAACCACTGGTGTACTGAGCAACAGACACCGAATGGATTAGTGAAGGAAAACAACAATAGCTGATGACAGAAACATTGCGAGAGCTGTGAAGAAAAACCCCAAAACAACAGTCAATGACCAATAACCTCCACAGGGCATTGGGTTAAGGTATCACAACCCACCATTCAAAGAAGAAGAAGAGAAATATAGAGGCCAAAGCACGAGATGCAAACCATTCATCAGCAGTAAGAATTGGAAAGCCTAATTGGAATTCGCAAAAAAATACAGAAATGAGCCAGAAAAGTTCTGGAACCAAAATTAACCTCTATCAAAGTGATGGAAAGATCAGAGTGTGGAAAAATAAAGGATTTGCTCATGATCCAGAACATAAAAGCTAGATAGAGATTGACATTTACATTTTGAACTGAAAAGGGAAAATTAATATTTGTTCATGGAAATTATGTTATAGTCTCAGTTGGTGTTGAAAAAATATTTTTTTAGGTCGAGACCAAGACAAGACTGTGTCAAGATTCTTCCAAGTTTATGACAAGACTGAGACCATTTATTTGTGGTCTGAAGAGTAGTCTCAAAACCATGACCGGTCTCAAGTACCACAAAACTTGTAACAGTTCATACACAGGGGCTTGTATGGCATACACTCCTCAGGCTAAGGCTACTAACAAGCAGATTGTTGTTTATATATATATATATATATATATATATATATATATATATATATATATATATATATATATATATATATATATATGTGTGTAAAACACTTTGCTGTCAACATATCATCGTCAAGCCTTCTGTGTCCTCATATAGCTAGTTACAGCCATGAACTTCACACTCGCACTTTAAACATAATAAAGATCATAAAGATAAATTTATGGTATTTCTCAACATGAACATAACCTGTCTCAAAGAACACAAAGACAGACTTACTGCTGGCTGATTAAAATGTAGTGCTTAATCTGAACTTTATATCAGATCTTTTATTACATTCAGTCTTGGATGACCTTCTCTAACACTGTAGCTAGAATTGTGGCTAAATATTGATTATCAACCCAGTCAAGTAACATTTTTTTTATTCACAGGATAGAAATTCTGAAGGAAAAAAATGTGTGTGTACAAAAGGATTGATATCAAACAAGAAAGCCAGCAGAGGAATGGAGTGAACCATCAGCAATTTTACAAACAATCAGTACAAAAGCTGTCATTAAAGAAAACAAAACATCATCCACTTACTAACAACAGCTACACAAATGGGGTATTACTGCAAGGCAAGATTCGTGTGTGGAGCATTTCAAAACAAAAAGCTTAAAGCAAGAATAGCACAAATAACAAGGACAAACAGACACACACATCCTGTTTAGAGAGAGCTGTCGGCTGTAGCTGAAACAGCAGGACTCTCCATCATCCCCTTTCTAACTTACACTACACAGTAGGATGCCTCTGTTCTCCAAATGAAACACATTCAACTGTGTAAAAATATAACACCCCCCTGTCCCCAGCAAGATTGTCATTCCACATTATCAGCTTTGCTAAAAATTAATTTTATTTTGAAAGAAGAAACCCAAATGATGGTAATTGAACGACTTTAGCCTCAGTAGTTAGGAGCCAGTAAATTAATCTTGACATTTAAAGACAAAAGGATGCGGTTCCCAGATCAGCACCATAGACAGCTCCCACACACAAAAAAAGACATATCCAACCTAGACTCACAGGAACACAATAGTTTGAACATTGCAGATCAAGATTCCTCTCAGATCAGGAGTCTGAACACTGCATCAAAAGAATTCTGAATCCTGCAACTTAGAACAGAAATCTGAACTATGCATATCATGGAGCCTGAACACTGCATCTCAGGAGTCTGACCAATGCAAATTAGGAGTCTGAACACTGTATATTAAGAGTCTGAACTTTCCAACTCAGATCAAGAGACTGAACACTGTATTTTCAGCTTGAACACTTCAGATCAAGATCAGTAGTCTGAACACCTCAGAATAAGAGTCTGAACATTGTATCTTTGGAGATTAAACGCTAAACTCAGATCAAGAGTCTGAATACATCAAATCAGGCTTCTGGATATCTCAAATGAGATAAAGAGTCTGAACATTGTAACTCAAATCAGGAGTCTGAATACTGAGCTCCAATTAGGAATCTGAGCACTGCTGAATAGATCAGTCTAAAGAGTGTAACTCCGATTAAGAGTCTAAGCAGTAATTGAAAGCAGAATTCTGAACATAGCTCTGATAAGGAATGTGAACACTGCAAATAGATCAGGAGTCTGAAAACTCAGATGACTCAGTTTAGGAGTCATAACTCTGCATCTCAGATAAGGACTTTAAACACTGCAGATCAAGAATCTCATCACTGCCACTTAGGAGTCTGAACACTGCCACTTAGGAGTCTGAACACTGCCACTTAGGAGTATGAAAACTGCATCTTATGCATTGCAAGTCAAATAGGAGTCTGATCACTGTAGCTTAGGAATCAACACCTTGGATCCGATCAGAAGTTTGAACATTATATCTTAAAAGTCTGAACTGATCAGGAGTCTGAATACTGCAAATCATGAACTCGAACACTGCAACTCAGTTCAAGAGTCTGAATACTTCAGACTAAATCACGTTTCTGAACACTTAGCTCAGATAAGGTGTCTAAACACTGCAGATTAGAGCAGTCTAAAGATTTCATCTCAGATTAAGAATCTGAGTACTGCAACATAGGGGTTTGAACACTGCAACTCAGAGTAGGACCCCTATCTCTGTTACTCTGATCAGGACTGAATCTGAACACTGATTTGAACAATGAAAAAATCAGAGTCTGAATACTCCCATTTAGGAGTCTGAACGCTGCATATCAGAAATCTGAACACTGTAATTCAGATCAGGATTCTGAACATTGAAGTTCAGATGAGGAAGTTGAATACCTCAGATCCAGAGAGTAAACACTAATTCGGGTCAGTAGTCTCAACACTGAAGCTCACATTAAGTGTCTGGTCACTGAGCTCTGATTAGGAGTCTGAACACTTTAGATCAGGAGTCTGAACACTGTAGATCAGGAGTGTAAACACTGTAGATCAGATCAGGAGTCTGACCAGTGCAGCATAGGAGTATTAAAACTGCAGATCAGTAGTCTGAAGACCATATCATAGGAGTCTGAACACTGCAAATCAGATCAGGTGATTTTTTAAAACTTGGATTGGTATTCTAAATGCTGCAGCTTGGATTATGAGTCTGAACACTGAGCTCTGATTAGGAGTCTAAATACTGCTCATTCTGAACATTATGCTCCTCTCTCTGCTTGCTCTTCTATCTCTCCCAGTTCTTCTTTCTTTTCTGGCTCTTTTCGCATTCCTCTGTGATGGCGGGCCTGCAGCCCACACACACAACGCACATCACGCTCCACGCACACCTGCCAGCGGGGTGCTGAACGGACAGCTCCATTTCAGCACTCCTGTTGTTTTGGACAGCAAGTGCGCACGTGGCTGTGAGGCAGGGTGGCACAAACACACAGCAGATGATTGGCAGCAGATGATTGCCGTGGCTTCTCCTCACCATTTGGGAGAAGAGGAGCAGATATAAAAGGGCACGGCAGAGAGGGCATGGTGAGTTCGTTCTCTGTGAGAAAAGTGAGTGATTTGCCTCTCTCGTTACAGACACAGATGACGAAGACTACATTTGCCCAGGAGAAGCACCCAGCTGTGCAGCGTTTCCCGTCGGCTCCCACGACCTCCTTCAGGCTTCCTGGGTTCCGCCTCATGGCTGCTCCAGCCCATTTGCTGCGCCTCACTCCGGGAAGACCGCAATCCACATGCCCACACTCAGCACCCCCCTCACCTGCACCTTTATATATAAATCTTAAATCAACACCCATTATTTGTATCACCTCTGTCTGCAAAGTGTATGTGTTCTACCATCCCGGCCCTGAGCGGCCACATCCTCACTCTTCTATCTTTTCTCAGGTCTCTTCATTCTTCTCACTTTTCTTGCTCTAATCTTGTTTCTTTTTATGCTCATCTTTCACTTCTTACCATTCTTGCTCTTCTTGAAGTTCTTTCTCTCCTCATTCTTAATGCTCTCCTTGATCTCCTTTCTCTCCTTGCTCTCATCTCTTCTCTCACTCCTTGGTCTTCATACTCTCACTGTCCTTCTTTTACTCCTTGCTTTTTTTACTCTCCTTGCTTTTCACACTCCCCTCATTCCTTTTGCGCTTTATGTTCTTCTTATTTTTCTCACCATCTTTCTTGTTCTAAAAGTTCTTGCTCTCGTAGGCATCCTCACTCTTCTTGCTCTCCTTACTTTTCTCAAGCTGTTCTGATCCTCCTTTCTTCACATGCTGTTTTCCCATTCCTTGGTCTTCCTACTTTCTTTTCTTTTCTGGCTCTTTTCCCTTTTTTTTTTACTAGCCATGCTATTCCCACACCCTTCATTCCCCTTGGTCTTTTTTCTCTTCTTCCTCTTTGCATTCTTACTCTTTATTGTTCTATACTCACTGTACTCAAAGTCCTTGATCTTCTAGGTTTTCTCACTCTTCACATTTGTATTGCTCTTCTACCTTCCTCTCTTAAACTTTTTCACACTTCTCATTCTTATTACTTCTATGTCTTTTCTCCTCTCTTTAGTTCCACTTCTTTCACACCTTGGTGTCCCAAATTCCCTTGTTGCTCTTCCTTTTGATTTTCTCTCACTTCTCATCCCTTTTGCTATACTTGTCATCCTTGCTCTCTTAGCTCATCCGACCTTCCATGCTCTTCGTATTCTCCTCACTTTCCTTGCTCCTCACTCTTTCTTCGCTCTTCTCGCTGAGATACTTCATCACTCTTCAGCATGAGTGAAGCGTTCGTCCTCGCACTCGCCCGGATAGACAGATCTCTTTTATTTCTGCATCAGATTAGAGATGGTCTGACATTCAGAAGGTCAGACGTCAAAGTTCGTCCACTGCCTCTGATATCAGTCATACTGCAGCTCAATTTATCAGACTCACCTGTCACATTGATCATCACTCACTCAGTCAGAGGAGAAAGAGCAAGCAAGTGAGAGAGACAAAAGAAAACAGAGGCGCAAAGACCAAGATAGGCAGAAGAGGTGGGCAGAGCCATGTGATTACAATACAGTTAACTTAAAACAATTGCAGATGGTGTCACAATCATGAAACATGAACAAACAATGAAATGATTTATAGTGATTACATGATTAACTGCTGCTTCTGTGTGTGTGTATGAGAGAGCGAGTGAAAGCAGGAGAGAGAGAGAGAGAGAGAGAGAGAGAGAGAGAGAGAGAGAGAGAGAGAGAGAGAGAGAAGTTTGCGCCATACAAGCCGGCAGCTATTTTCATTTTCATTAAAATATCATTTTTAGTTTTCATTAAGTAAAGAGAATGTGGAGCCTCGAGGGGGTTCCCCAGTTCCACTTATCAAACAGAAGTGCATGATGGGATACGCAGAACCTCTGGCACAGATTTATGTTCTTGCTTTTATATTTAAATGTCACTTGTTCTCAGACTGTGGAGAATTTAAATGCGAGTGACTGAATCGTGTAGTTTAAACATGCGAAAAGTTTATACATGCCAATAATTTCCCAAAAAAATGGCACAGTAGGACAGAAGAAAGTGTTAAATGTTAAGTATGAAACATCATTAAGAGAATGTGGGCCAGAGGAGAGTTAAGTGTGGGGTAGGAGGAAATGTTAAGTGTGGGACAGGTGAGAGTGTGAGGTGTTAAGTGTGGGGCATAAAACACTTTTAAGTGATACATCTGGGGTGGCAAAGAGTGTTTAATCAGAGATCTGGGATAGATGAAAGTGTTAAGTACGTGCTAAAAGAGTTTTAGATGTTAAGTGAGAGATATAAGAGGGTTCTATGTGTGAGATAAAAGAGAGTGTTAAGTGTTTGACAGAAAGTGTGAGGTCAAAGAGAGTGTCAACTGTGAGATAATAAAGAATACTGATTCAGAGGTAAAAGAGAGTGTTAAGTGTTGGAGAGATGTGATCGGTGTTAAGTGTGATCAAAAAGCGCACATCAAGTGTAGAGTCAAACAGAGCCTTAAGTGTGACAGAGAGATCGTTAGATAGTCTAGAAGTATAAAGTGTAGGGCATAAGGAAATTTTGGTGTTAAGTGCAAAAAGTGCTCATTAGCCATACCTTACACTGATGATCCTTCATTATTATTGTCTCTACGCATATTACATATGTGTGTGTGTGTGTGTGTGTGTGCGTGTGTGTGTGTGTGTGTGTGTGTGTGTTTGTGTGTGTGTGTGTATGTACTGTCCTTATAAGGGCCTTACATTAACATTTTTATTAATGGAGATAACTAATGCTATACTTTTTAGTTTTCTTGTAAATAACCTGCAATGATAAGTGGTATAGAAGATGGATAGATGGATAAACTGCAGTTTTTGCAATTAAAAAATGTGCCTATATGGTGAAAACTGTCAGATATTCCTATCCTTGTGGGGACACATTTCGTCCCCACTAAGACATAAACACACACACACACACACACACACACACACACACACACACACACACACACACACAGAGCGGAGTTTGTTTGTCCTTGAACACAGAAGGCCATTCAGAAACGACTCTGAAACTAAAATTAACACCGTAAAATTAACGGCGTGTGAAAAACACAAACAGCGGTGTAATAAATTAGCGATGGTGTCGTCGAGCGACGAGGCATTTAAAGACGTTTAAAACACACTGTGGTGGTTCAGAACACCTCGAGACAAAACAGTTACTGTACAAAACGCCAACGCATTATTAAAGACAACATGTTTCAAAACTCGCTCTGAGAAATGACAAGTGTGTGTGTGTGTGTGTGTGTGTGTGTGCGTGTGTGTGTGGCATATACATGTATTTATAGAAATGTCAGAATAGTCTGACAGTTATACCACAAAAACCTTCTCTCATCCAAAGCACACTGATTCACACTCTGGTGTGTTAAAGAGCTGCGGGAGGTGAGAAAATTGACAGATAAACAACAGTGAACAAACCCTGGTAAACAGTCAAAAAGTCAAATTAACATGCACATTGTAAACTTTTACTTTTTTATACATTAAAAATAAAGTTTGCTTTTACCTTTCGATACAAAATTCATCCTAATACATTACAGTAAAACTCCATAGGTGGTTGGTGCTGAAACGGAGTAAAAACCAACAAGAAACGTGACTGGAAGTTGGTGGTTTAACTCCTTTCCCTGTTAATGCAAGATAATGCAATCTAGCTAACATGTCACGAATTCCTTTCCTCTCAGAACACCTTTTAGTTTATAAACATTGACTTTAAAAAAAAAAAAAATCCTATTTACACCCTGTAGTCAGACTTCACCTTAACTGTCAGGTTCTCTTTTTCTCTCTCTGTTACAGGCCAGGGGTTCTCAACTCCACTGCTGTGCACAGTGGGAATTGTTTTTCATACATTTGAGACACTTGATCCTTCATGAAAGTGCTGGAGAAATGAGCTGATCAGTGGGGAATCTATCCAAATCATGAAAGGACATACTTGCCCTTAGGGAAAATTACACATATTTCATGTGACAATGAATAATGAATATGCATTTCAGTGCATATTAATATTTTCTGTGACATCATGCGAACAATATGTGTTCTCATGTGAAGATCAGTTAATCATGTAAAACTATCACTGAGGCAGTAGGGAGCTCCATCTGTGAATGGCGGGAGGAGTCTTAAAGAACAAGTGGGTAGTTTAATGAATGAATGTACACCTGTTTGTGATTAACGTAGCTCTATTTATACACTACGTGCCTTGCGGTGAGCTGCTACACATGAAGAAGAGAAAGCCAGTGTCGCCAAGCGGAACAACATAATACAACAGAATCCTGCTGAGCTTTTGTGTGGGAAGTCTTGTATTTAAATTACAAATACTTTTGTTGAGAAGAAAACTGAACTGAAAACTAAGGAGAAACTAAAGAAGAAGCTCAAAATAAACATAGCATCGCTCTCTCTAACACCTGCCCCCTCCCTTGTCCTCAATTCTCCTCACATCAACCAGATGTCAGAGTGGTGCCAAAACCCGGGTGAATTTGTAAAATCTAGCTGAGATTATAAAGTCTCTCGCCAACCTACACCATGTCCATCAGCAGGCCATCCTGGACCAAGTAAGGACAACACTTTAAGGCCTTGGTGGCAGTGCAGGTCAAAGACAGATAGGTACATCAAAGTTGTACCTTAGGCGTACCTTACCAGTACTGTAACTGCCCAACCACACCCAAAAACACATCAGTCCACTCCCCAGGACTCCTCTGTGAAGAGGTTTAGGAAAACCTAGGTTTTAGGAAAACTCCTAATTTCTGGGGACCAGGAATGGGAAAAGCATGAGAGAGAATGAGAGAGAAAGAGAGAGAGAGAGACAGAGAGAGAGAGAGAGAGAGAGAGAGAGAGAGAGAACGAGAAAGATAGAGAGAGGAGGGACTGCCTGGCTCTGGAAATGCCAGCCGATGGTCCTCTGCCAAATGAATCACCTCATCTGTTGGTTCCTGCCAGCAAATAAACCAAACTGTTTCAGCACTATCTAGACTATTATGCTGTTGATATCCTACCCCTCAGTAAGCAGCTGGGCCTTGGGCCTTTGTAGATCTCTTTAACTTTGTGGGTCCCGAGTCACAAGGAAGGAAGGGTGATAGCTCAGTGGTAGCTCAGTGTTTCAGACATTACACGACTTATTGGAAGGTTCAAATCCCAGCACTGCGGAGCCCTTGAACAAGGCCCTTAACCCTCAACTACTCAGTTGTATAAATTAAATATATGTAAATTGCTCTGGATAATGTCGTTTGCCAAACAGCATAAATGTAAATGTAAGTTTCAGTGGGTTGTTCAACTACTCCCCCTTGCTTCCGTTGGAAAATCCGATACGAGTACGGAGATCTGAAAAAGGCAGCGGGTCAGCCAAATAATGTAACAAAAGCAACAATAGCGACAGAAGAAGGATGACCTTTTGTGTTTACAAGCAACTTCAGGATGACTGTTACAGGTGGCTGCTTACTGAGGGGCATGACTTCAACAGCATCATGAACTAGATAGGGCTGAAACAGTTTGGCTTGATTGCTGGCAGGAACAGCAGAGTGGGACCAGAGACATTGGATGAGGTGATTCATTTGGCAGAGGACCATCTGGTGGCATTTCCAGGGCCAGGCAGTCCCTCCTCTCTCTCTCTCTCGCTCTCTCTCTCTTTCTCATGCTTCTCTCATTCCTGGTTCCCGGAAACTAGGAGTCTTCCTAAGCCTACATTTTCCTAACCTCTTCACTATGTCCACGCTCCAATTCGACCCTCTTCTTCGGCCAGTCCCTCCTCCCTCTCCTACTTTCTCTCTCACAAGTATACACTCTGTCATTTAATTATAAGACTCCTCGCTCAATTCACAGATGGCACTCGACCAGGCCCCCGCTGCCACAATCACGTATTTAAATGAGAGCACATGCACTACATGTGAAGAAGAAACATAAAATAATAATAATAATAATAATAATAATAATAATAATAATAATAATAATGTAAAAATCATATAATGTGTAAAAAAATGTGTGGAAATCAATGAATCACAAATGAAAAAAATGAATCATGTGTAAAAGTCTTATGGGAAAGTACATTTCTAAAGCACGAGAAATGAAAGTAAAGTGGTATGAGTTAAAGTAAAGGTATGAGAGAAAGTAAAGGTCCCTGAGGCACTCTGGACACTGAAAGGAAATTGGAACATTTCTGGCTGTGTAGGACTGCCTGCTCTGCTCTCCTTTATTTTAATTATCACCACAGTGTTCCTCCATGTTTGTGTGTGTGTGTTTGTGTGCTGGATATTAACAAGTCATACATACACATCCATATGTATATTTATATTTCGACGCAGCTCAATGCTGTGTCATTAGTTTGAGGGCAGTGTTGACTTTTATGTCCTAGTTTGTGACAGACATGTCTGTCTGAACTGATCTGTACACACACACACACACACACACACACACACACACACACACACACACACACACACACACACACACACACACACACACACACACACACACAGAGAGTTATTTTGAACCTCATCAGTCAGACTGACTTTCATTTTGGTGTCCATACACACCTTCTGTACAACTCTATATCAAATCCACAGGGACTCCTGAGAGTGACACACACTGAAACACACACACACAAAGTTTTGATGTGTTTGCACTTCTGACCCACTGTCAGATTTTTTATTGTATTTTTCTCACCTTTAGCCCTTCTTTATCCTGCTTATCCCATCCTACTGATTCTGTTTATCAGCGCTCTCTCTCTCTCTCTCTCTCTCTCTCTCTCTCTCTCTCTCTTGCTCTCTCTCTCTCTCTCTCTCTCTCTCTCTCTCTCTCTCTCTCTCTCTCTCACACACACACACACACACACACACACACACACAGCAGGTGCTCACACATTCAGCCTGAAACACCCAGACAGGATCATGACCCATACCTCAAGAGCCATCAGGTCACTGCCACAGTATTTCTTCTTTAATAGCGAAACTGCTCCTAATTACAGATACATTTACATTTTTAAAAACATTTCCTATTGTACTAATTATTATAATTATTCACTTTCGGCATCTTTGAAATGTGACAAACGTGCAAACTGACTTTGAAGCAGAAATGTCAATTTAAAGCCACTCATGTCTTGACATGTTATCATGACATCCGATTCACAGACAAGGCAGATTAATGTTAAGTATGCGGTAGTTTATATATTACACTTTCAATAATTAATGAGTTTAATTCTGTTTATTATAGTTGAATACCACAAATTACTGCTTATTACAGTTTTATCACTGCTTATTACTGTCTATTGCAGTTTAATATAGCTTATTACTATCTATTACAGTATATTGCAATTTAATATAGTGTATGACTGTTTATTACACTGTATTGCAGTATTGTACAGTTTACTACTATTTCTTAGAATGTGTTATAGTTTAATATAGCTTATTATAGTTTATTATTAAAGCATTGTTTTATAATCTAGCTTATTCTTGTTTATTACAGCTTATTATAGTTTTTTGAGGCTTATTCTTGTTTATGACAGTGTATTACAGTTTAATATAGCTTTTTCCTGTTTTTTTTTTTTTTTTTTTTTTTAGAGTTTATTACAGTCTTCTATAACTTATTATTTATTACAGCACATTATAGTTTAATATATATTATTACTGTTTATTAGAGTTCATTATGGTGTTCGATATCTTGGCTATGTTATTGTTTCTTACAGTGTATCATATATATATATATATATATATATATATATATATATACATACATACATACATACATACATACACACACACACACAGTATATAATAGTATGTATTTAATAATAACACAGTATTATAATACAGTATGTAATAGTATGTCTATAATAATGTATATTACATTGTATTGTAGTTTAATATGTATTATTCCTGTTTATTACAGTTTATTAAAATTTAATATAACTTATTGCTATTTATTAAAGTTTATTACAGTGTATTGCAGTTTAACGTAGCTTTTCATATTTCAGTTTATTACAGTGTTACAGTTTATTACTGTCCAAAAGACTATAAGAAATTACAGTTCAATATACTTTATTCCACTGTATTGTGGTTTATTGATTACTGTAGTTTCTTACAGTATAGTGTTTTATTTCTACTGTTTATTATATTTTGTTCAAATCATTAAAGTTTATCACATTCAATTAGTGCATCACAGTATAACAGTTGCTTTTAGTTCCGTTCAGCACAGTCCAGTATAATAGAGCTTATTACAGCGTATTACAGTTTAGTAGCACAGATTATAATGGTTTATTACAGTGTAATGCACGTTATTACTGCGTGAGTAATGACTGTATAGAGTGGAAAGTGTGTTATTTTAATCTTAGTTATTGATGCAGAACAGATGTGTTAATTGTGAGCCAGGTAAGTAAAACGGACAGAGTGTTAGGAGCGTAGTGTGTGTTGTTAAATAGGGTTGTGTGTGTGTGTGTGTGTGTGTGTGTGTGTGTGTGTGTGTGTGTGTGTGTGTGTGTGTGTGTGTGTGTGTGTGTGTGAGTGAGTGTGTCATAAGAGAATCTCTGGCATTTTTCCCAGACTTTTTCAGGATGTGACAAAATATCATTACAGCACAAACATTATCCTAGAAATTATAATTTAAAATTATTCAGTTTGACACCCAGGTCAGGCCTGACACATTGCAGCTCTACAAAACGCGCGCACACACACACACACACACACACCATCACAAGACATGTGTTCAAGATTTAATTAAGAATTATAACAAATATTTTTATTCCCAATTACACAGTGAGTGCAGTGTAATACATATGTATGTATAGTAATAACTAGGTCCTGATTACATCTGATGCTAAAAAATAAGTCATAAATTCCAGACGTGAGTAAAATATACTGTGTAACAGCGTGACATCATTGGCTAAATACAATTACATTAAGTTGTTTGACAGAGCAACTTATACATTGTTCATCTGAAAGTGCAATGATTCACGATTACTTTGAATCTGTAAGGATTCATAGCCTAAACGATTAATTACTAAAGATGGTCAGTCAGTAAATGGAAACTAACTGCAGGTAGGAACTAAGGATGTAAATGGAGAACTATAGAAGCATAAGACCACACACTCCATAGGACTGGTACTAGGAATTGTTTGGATTTGTCACTTTACTCCTTCATGAAGATCAGAAAAATCTAAATTGAATTGTCACCTTCCACACACGAATTGGACAGAAGACCAGCAAGCAGTCTAGAATTCTAGAAATAACCAGAACTTGTTTAAGAATTTACGTAAATTCTGTAGTCAGGAAAAGCAAATTCATATGATCATGTGAAGAAGAAGCTGGCCAGATCTGACGGTTGACGTGATCGAAGAAGCTGAGCTTGTCATCTAGTATCACACCAAAATCCGTTGCAGTGTGTCAGCACAGGTGAGTTTGTAAGTCTGTTTTTTCAAGGTATGATGGATCTTTTTTGGAGGGGGGAATGACAGTCCGAGAGCTTCTGTAGAGCTTCTGTGAGACTTGCTGTGGCTGTAGAGAGAGGGGGGAAAAACCAGTAGTGCACTGAAAACCCTAACAAGTTGACTGTACTCAACTGATTGAGTAAACTCCTTCCCTCAGTTTAAATAAGTCAATATTTAAGTTCACTTAATTTGGTGTTCATTTCAAGTGTACTTAAATACAGGGTGTACCAAAAGTTCTATACATAGGGGAAATTAACACTTTTTTAGCAAAAAGTAACTTTATTTGCAAAACATCCTCTACATGATTGCCATTTCTTTGTAAACACACATGGAGTCATTTTTCCTACTCATGATGAACTCTTGAACTTCACTACACTGATACCATCAACAGGCAAGATGAACAGGACCGCCTTTTGCAATTATCTACTAAGCAGTGCATTATAGTTTGTTCAGGTCCTCCTGGGAAGCTCGTAATTACGAGTTGGAAAGTCATAACTATGACGTCAGGTGTGTTTAAGTGACTTTGTTCAGAGCAACATGGTGGTGTACCTTCTCTTAATTAACTATAAACATATACAGTGTGTTTAGCTTTTTTATGTTTTTAATACATTTTTAAAGCCACTGTAAACTTTATCGTTACACATTTTATCGTAACTGTACAATGCTATCGTATTTTGTGCAGAAAATTAGCTTGTTTAACAGTAAATAAGCAATTTGCTTGTATTTCAATAATTACTGCATATGCCAAACACATAACAACTCAAATCAGTTTCTGGGGCGAGTAAACATTCAATTTCAACAAATTTACTGTCAACTCCAGACGTTGCATCTTTTGATTCCACCATGTTTTCTTACTGACACACCCTCAACTTGTGGCTCAAAGAAACTCAGGGCTCAAAGAAAATCCAGAATTTGCCTCTCGTAAATAAGACATTGTGGTGCCGTTCATGTGTGTTGAACTCGTAAATACAATCTTTCCGTAATGATTGAGCACACCATTAGGTCACTTGTTGCCAGGAGGAACTTCTTGCATGGCCAATCACATCAAAGAAAGACAATTTTAATAAATCATGATTTTGAGTTATTTTGTACGTGAATAAGTTAAACAATCTTATATATTTTTTTTTATTTATTGGTCCAAAACGCAACATTTTAGGTAAGGTTTAGTCATGATTACTTTATTGATTAAGTAAAGACCACATTTGGGTTTGCAGTGTGGTAAGATTAGTCATGTGATTTGATCACACAACCCTCTGATTTAATGTATAAGCAGAAGAAAAGTGGACCAAGAACTGATCTCTGTGGAAAAGAAATTGAAGATCTATTACATGGTATAGCAAATAATCAAATATCTCAACAGTGAGACCAAAGATGAATGTAATGATTAATGATATACTGTATGCTCCTCTTAGAAATATGGAAATACAGCACATATTGTATCATATTACTAGAGGAGTGGTGGAGAACATGATATTGTACATAAATTTCTTTGTGTGTGTGTGTGTGTGTGTGTGTGTGTGTGTGCATGTCTCACTTCAAATTCCTCTACATACTCAAGCATTCCTCATTAACACAACGATAAATTCCTCAAACTCCCACTGCAGGTGAGAATCCCCGTGTTTCCGTCTAATTCCTGTACCAGACAGGAATGCAGGAATTTTAACAGGTTTAATCTATGTTGTGAAATCACCCTTCTCACATACATACACACAAACACATGCACAGAGCAAGCATAATTGTTTATTACACTTGCAGCTGTAGCACGATGAAAAGACTTTAAACAATGAAACATTTTTATCAGATGCTTCAGCGGCTGAGAAGCGTGTCAGATTTCTCTCTTCTTGATTTCCTATCAAGAAGTCTCTTGATAGGAACAGCAAAAGTTCATAACCCAGTAGAACCCTCAAATCTGACTGGTCAGAAGTTGTTGATAATTTTTTTTTTTAAATAACAGCAGCTCTGACCATAGCGCAGCTGCAAATCACAAGTTGATATCAATGTCCATGTTCTGTTCTGATATGTTATCGTTTCTCCAGTAACAACACTCCACATAATCTAATACTAATAACAAATGGATTTATAATGTTCTGTTATTTAACAAAGCAAAATGTATAATCTTTGCTATGGTGAAGTTTTTTGTTAGGACATGTTTATATGGCATTTATGGAAGGAGTCTCCAGTGTCAGTGCTTTTGTAAGAGTTTTTAAAAGCTGTAATTTTAAGTTTTCCACCATCTTCAGAACAGTACACTTTATTCATTGCGAGTTTCTCAGGAACATGACAATCTGCATCCCCCCCACCCCCCATCACTATCAAGAGAAACAAGTGAGGCTTGTGAGTGAATATCTTTGTATAGCTACTATAGCATAACTGATCAAAAGAATTAGGGCTATTGTTCAAATTGCTTTGGAATACAAGGAATAAAAAACATCGGGATGTGCTGTTATGTAGGAAAATAATTAACTTCAGCATGGTTACTGTAATAATTTCAGAGCTGCTGTTATCGAAAAACCAATCAAGACAAGTTTTGCCTTGCATTAAACAGTAGGAGATTTACTGAGACAAGGCTTCAATCAATCACACTGATGTTAAAGAGGTGTTTGCCAGTCCACATCCAGAGCCATACTCCTAAAAATCTATGAGCTCATAGTGAAATGTGTACAGATCTACTGTTTATAGCACAAAATACATACATTTCACCAATAATCAATCTCTGCCTACATGCACACCTACGGCAAACCAGCATCAAGGACATCTAAGCTGTAATGTTAGATGCAGTGCTGTGCTTAAATTGCATTAACCTTAATAAACACTAGAAAACACACACCTCTGTTCTTCATGTTTCCCCTGCAGCTGTGTGACTGTGTGAGAGTGTAATGGTCTGTAAATCGTGCAGCTGGTGTATGAAATCTCATGTTCAGGATGATGATATACTTTTGTTATGTATTTATAACTGTTACAAATGTGAACCTCACACTAAAAAGAGAGAATGTTCATGGTATTAAATTCTTTTTTGGAGAAATGACAAACTATTTTTTTATGCGAAGCAACATGCTCACTTATTACTGCTGACTCCGCCCACCAGCACACCCACCCATTAATAATGACTGTTTGCCATCACCAACACTGGAGACAGTAGCTGTTATGGTGTTGTGTATTTATTACAATGAAATGACTTCAACTCTGTTTTTATTTCTAGCAGCCTGTGAAAAACAGATGTATTAGTGAAACATAATAATATAACAGCATAACCATGCATTTGAAATCTCTTTATCGGTGCTGTGATCCATCTGTGTGACACAACTAAGTGTGCTCTGAAACCCAGAGCGTTGACACCGCACACTAATAAATCTGCTACAAAAAGGTGATGAAGAACGAGTGAACGATGGTAGAAGACGACGATGGATGGCAGACTAAAAGATCTCATGTTGTTATGGGAGATGGATGTGATTTTTACCAAACGCTGTGGGCTCATTTATCTTCTGGCACAAGACCACGTAAAACAAAACACTTTTCAATTAGAAATCAATACAGCAGAAATCAACACACCGCTGTGAGAATGAAAACCATAATATATCTGTAATCGCTCTTCTGCTGTTTATCCCTCTATTCACCACATACTACTACTACAGCACAGCCTACTGGGTCTTCCCATTAATTGGCCCACGAAAGTATCTCGTTTTCTTTCTAAGTATTTTTTTGGGATGTCTGTCATAATTCTGGATTTTAGGCTGGTCAGTTTAAAGCCCAATGGGATAATTTCTAGTTACAATAAAGCAGAGAAACAACATCTATTAATAAACATTCACACTGACATCCAGATCCCAATCTGGGTGCCTATGCTCTAATCGTACTCTTAATTTTCACCCATCATCCCTCATCCCATAATCCTGCACTCCCAACTCTAAACCTCTAAACCAAAAGTTTTATTGAATAAACAAAGTCTCTGAAAATGATCAATGAAAACATAACCAGCTCCTTAGGAGCGCCTAAGCTGTCATTCTGCATGCGGCTGGACATAGAGCTCTAAAGTCAGCTAAAATGACCGAGTTCCACAACCTCTTTCTTTCTTTCAGTGAAGATTGAAGGATTGGTGTTATTTGAGAGCTACTGAAAATATCTTTTTAACTGTTATAACACAGTTTTGTAACCATATAACCTATGCAGACTGATAGTCGTTTTACTCCAGATCTAAAGGGCCCAGAGTGCTCTAACTCCATGAGGTTGGCCCCCCAACCCCAAAGCAAAACGTCAGCAAAATAGGCTCAATTGTTTGTGCTTCATTTGTACTGGTTTGTGCAATAAATATTTTGCTTGTGCTGCTTCGGTTTTTTAGATATTAAAAGAATATATATAGGTCATTCTGAGGTCACTCAGCCCCCCACATGCTCCCACCACATTCTCCAAAATAGACTCAATCATTTGTGCTTTGTTCGTGCTGGGTGTGCTGGTAAACGTTTCATTTCGTTTCGACTGTCTTTTTTTTAACAACACAGTCACATTCACTTAATTGTTATCTATCCACTGTATCCACTATCCAATGGACACAGCAGATCACAGGATGTGTGGAATGTGACACAAACTCCAAGGTAAGTGTTCTTACGTGTTACTGTATTTGTTATGTGATAACAAATATATGTCATAAATACACACATTATAATCTGTTTGCTGTAGCTCTGTGTTCATACACACATAGACTATATGTGTGTGTGTGTGTGTGTGTGTGTGTGTGTGTGTGCATACAATTATGCCCAAAAGTTTGCATACCCATTGCAGAATCTGCTAAATCTTAATACTGTGAACAAAATAAGATGGGTCATAAAAATACGATGTTGTTTTTTATTTAGTTCTGTCCTGAATACGCTATTTCACATAACAAATGTTTACATATAGTCCTCAAAGCAAGATAATAGCTGAATTTATAAAAATTACCCCATTAAAAAGTTTACATACCCTTGATTCTTAATACTGTATGTCATTACCTGTATGATCTATGACTGTTTTTTTGTTTTGTGATAGTTGTTCATGAGACCCTTGTTTGTCCTGAGCAGTTAAACTGCCCACTGTTCTTTAGAAAAATCCTCCAGGTCCTGCACATTCTTTGCTTTTCCAGCACATTCTGTATATTTGACGCCTTTCTAACAATGTCTATATGATGTTGAGATCCATCTTTTCACACTGAGTACAACTGAGGGACAAATAGTACATACAGTGCAAGCATTCACTGATGTTCAAGAAGGCAACATGATACATTAAGAGCCAGGGGGATGTAAACTTTTGAACAGGACGATCGGTGTAAATTGTTAGTATTTTGTTTTCTGGGAGACATGTAACTATCTTATTTAGTGTCTGAATGGCTGTACTAAATGAAAAAAAAAGATCTTTACACAAAATACTAACAATTTACATTTCTAACATTAAACGCTCAACGTTGCATGAGCACCACGCTGTGGGAAGCACCCAGTTCAGAGGTGTGCTCACGACAGTAATCAGCACAGAGCAGAGCCTGATGTTAGCACAGGAAGTAGGATCCCTCTTTGACAAAGGGGCCATAGAACATGCACCCCGTACCCTGAGGGAGGGAGGTGTTTACAATCATTATTTCCTGGTCAACAAAAAAGATGGGAGTATGCAGGCAATTTTAGATCTGCGTCATCTGAACCATACTCTTCGGACATTCAGGTTCAAGATGCTGATGCTCAAACTTATTGTTCCACATATTCAGTTCGAGGACTGGTTTCTGATGAAAGATCTAAAAGGTGCATATTTCCACATGGAAATATTGCCCTGTTACAGGAAGTTCATGAGGTTCATGATTGGAGGAAATGCGTACTAATATTGGGTTCTTCCCATCAGGCTAGCTTTATCGCCTCGCACCTTCACAAAGTACGTGGATGCCATTCTGGCTCCCTCGCGACTCCAGGGTATCCGTGTACAAAACGACCTGGATTACTGGTTAATTCTAGCACAGTTCAGGGAACTGGTGATTCAACATTGAGGTGTTGTTGTCACCCACATGAAGAGCTTGGGGCTCAGGCTGAACCTAAAGAAAAGTATGCTTTCTCCTGTGCAGGGGACAACTTTTCTTCTTATATGCAATTCTACTAAAATAAGGGCATTTCTATCCCCAACATGCCTAGGGTCAATCCTGTCAACACTGAGAAAGATAAAGCTGGATCTGGGCATCCCCTCCAGTCTCTATGAGAGACTGTAGGGGCTTATGTCATACCATTGGGCCTATTGCACATGAGACCATTTCATTGGTGGCTGAAAAGTTGTGAGCTTCATCCGAGGATGAAACCTCTGAGAGTAATCAGTGTCACACAGTGATGCCTACGTGGTCTGAGAATTTGGAAGTGTCCCCAGTTTTTAATCTTGAGTCACACTCTAGGGACATCTCCTTATCGCAAGACAGTAATGACAGACACCTCCCTCATGGGCTGGGGCGTGGTCTTAGACAGCTGTCCAGCTCGCTATCTTTGGAGTGGTCCTCATCTGGAGTGACATATAAATCACCTAGGAATGCGGGCCATATTTCTAGCACTGAAATCCTTTCTTCCTCAATTAAGAGGTCACCATGTATTAGTTGTGACAGACAACACAGCGGTGGTCTCATATATCAACCCCCAGGGAGGGTTAAGTTCACGTCACCTGTTCAGCCAGGCACAACTAATTCTTCTCTGAGCAGAGGAAAAGTTCTTGTCAGTGAGTGCAATGTACATTCTGGGCAACCAGAAAGTGGGGGCAGACATCCTGTCAAGGCAGGGGCTGAGGCCCAGTGGTTGGAGGCTCCATCCTCAAGTGGTGGAGTCCGTATGGCGGAGGATTGGCCAAGCGGAAGTGGATGTGTTCGCCTCTGAGGAGACAACACAGTGCCCGCTGTGGTTCACCCTCACTCCTCCCACACCATTGGGGCTGGATGCCATAGTGTACACATGGCCAAGGTCACATCTGTAAGTTCTAGCGAGAGTTTGTCAAGACCATCTACGTCTGCTGCTATTAGCAACTTATTGGCCAGCCCAAATATGGTTCTCAGAAATTATATCCCTGCTAGATGGCACTCCTTGGGAGATTCTCATCTGCAGGGATCTACTGTCTCAGGCTGGACGGCTGATTTATAACCCTTGGCCGGAACTATGGAAACTGTGGGTCTGGCCCCTGAGGGGCACCAGCTCATAGATTCTGGTCTGACAACTGAGGTTGTAGAGACCATGTTGAATGCTAAAGCACTATCCATAAGGAAATTGTATGCATTCAAATGGAGACTTTTTGTCTTATTGTGTGAGAAACGTCAGCTAGACCCAGTGAACTGCGCAATAGCTACAGTCCTGGAGTTCTTACAAGGACGTTTCTCAGCAAGGTGGGCTCCTACAATCAGAGTCTACATTTCAGCCAGCCATGCCCCAATTGATGGAGCCTCTGTGATCCTCTAACTTCGAGGTCTATGCGTGGTGTCAGGTGGCTGAAGCCCATCTGCAGACCACGCATACTTTCCTGAGACCTTTCTGTGGTCCTGAAAGATCTGTCAGTTGCTTCATTTGAGTCCTTAGAGTCAGCAACAGAGAAGCTTCTGACTCTGAAGGTACCTCTTCTGCTGGCCCTGACATCTCTCAAGCAAGTAGGAGATCTACCAGCTCTCTCTGTTGCCCCTTCCTGCCTTGACTTTGCCCCTGGATTAACCAAGGCCTTCCTGTATCCTAGGATGGATTATATTCCTAAAGTGCCTACTTCTGCTGCCCAGCCAGTAGTGTTGCAGGCTTTCTGCTCTCCTCCATTACTCACACCAGAACAAGAGAAATTACACCTACTGTGTCCAGTAAGGGCTCTCTGTACTCATGTGCACCACTCCAGTCAGTGGCGTAAGTTGGAGCAGCTGCTGGTCTGCCTTATCAGCGACAGAAGTGGTGATGCTGTGTCAAAGCAGCACATCTCTAATTGGATAGTGGAAGCAATCCCTATCGCTCATGAGGCGCGCGGTCTTGCTGATCACTTGATCATGGCAGGACTATAAATAGACATGATGTTACACAAGCTTCAGATACCGGTCATACACAAGGGCCCATCCCACAGCGTGGAGCTCATGCAACGTCTCATTCCCTTCTCGGGGAACAGGGCTATATGCATAACCCAGACGTTTTCATGTATTACTGTATACATGAACTGACTTTCATGTATTGGTCCAAATATAAGGATAATATAATATAGTAATAATATATAAGAATAATATATTTTATATTAGGACCAATACAGTAATTTTGACCCCTGGATGCACAACATATTAAAAAAACTAACATGGGTCACATGTGCATCTGTAATTAGAATTTCATAGCTACATTAGTGATATTAGTATTAGCAATGAGTTTTCTGTTCAAAAAACATTGACAATCTTAGCTCTCTTGAATGTTGTACCATTATTCTTGAAGATTACTAATAATGTTAACTGACAGTGTTAAAACCTTGTACATATCATAGTACTAACCCTGACCCCTAATCCTAATTTACATCCCAGACTCCTGGCCCCTATAATCTTATCCTACTCTTAAAACTTAGCCTAACCTTGACCCCTAAAACATAACCAAAACTTAATACTAATATATATCCTTAATTTTATTCAAATGCCATTCCTAACTCCTAATCTATAATTCTAACCCCAACCCTGACCACTAAACCCTATACAAATCACAATCCTGATCCTAAAGCCTTATCCAAATCTTATCTTATCTTATTGACATCCCCATTGTCCCAAACGTTCTCATCTGTCATCTCATCTTTTTCTTTTTATTTGTCTCACTCTCCTCTGTGTCTGTACAGTTGTAAATGTTTATGTATTAGATATACATTTCTTTATTTAATGACAGGGTAATAAAGTGTTGATCTTCCACTAACCCTTTTATTATTAGTTAATAAAAGTGAAGACAAATTCTGTGACATTTGTCTTTTCTGATCTTGGTTTAGTAATAACGAATGAGATGCTTGAATGGTGAAGCAATATTTCAACACAGTACTGTTGTCTGATATAACACCTGAATGTGTTTGACTTATTTTTTATGCAAGAATTTAGGACTCGATTAGCAGTAAATTAGTGAAGCAACTTTTTTAAACCTCTTTTGCAAATTACTCAGGTGCACACAGCAGTATGATTAGGAAGCCACCAATGTGTCAGTGAAAGTGCCAGTCTTGTAGTGATGATTTTCCTGCTGTAAGTTTACCTTTGCAAGTCCACTTAGCAAGTCCACTTAGCCCCCCCAGCAACTCTTATCTAAGCAACTACCATTTTCCCCAAAGCTTTTAGCACATCACTGTTATTCAAAGCCATTGAAAACCTTGTTTTGTTTACAGGTGCAAACACATCTATGCCACTCGACGCAGATTGCATCACTCCTATGTTCTCTGAACTCTGAAAGCACCTGTACTCTATGAAGAACACAGACATATTCCAGACCACTCAATCTTTACTTCAAGTCCTAGCACTGACAAAACATGGATCCAAAAATAAAACACAGCAACTCACAGCAATTACTGTCTTACAGTAATTTTTTTCCTTCTTTCTCACACCTTACTCAACCAGGCAAGAAGTGAGGACCAGGTTTGCTAAAATTAACGCCTCCCTGTTTGTTATGCAGCAGCAATTCATTTAAATATCATACAATCACCAACATTGATATGACTTGCATTCACATGGGTAGTGGTGGCAGAGCAGCTTAGGCTTTGGGCTACTAGTTCAGAAGGTTGTGAGCTTGAATTTCATAATTGCCAAGCTGCCACTGAGCAAGACCTAACTGCTTTGGATAAAAGTGACAGTCACATTTTTATTGTTATTAGATGCAAAACACAAGCATTGCCTTTTACAAAAATCTCTCTTTTACTTAAAGAATGCCAAGCTGTGCCCCAATCAGTCTGGTGTAAAGAGTGGCAACTCCATCAAGAGACTTTGCTATTAGACTGCTGGCTTTTGGAACAGTGAACCAGCAGATGCTTCTGGAAATGCTCTCCAATCCTGACATCACATGCAATGTAACTTTAATGGTTTGAGTCTTACTTTTCATGAAGTTCCTAGAGAGTGTCATGGAGCTTTGACACTTCCTACTCACTCTAGTTCATAATCGGTCTTAACTAGCGATGTGCACAGGGCTGTTTTTTTTTTTTTTTTTTTTTTTTTTTTTTTTTTGGTCAAATCCCATTTGTAGAGCATTTTTATTTGTACTTGCATGCCATATTTTGTAACCAAAGTAGTTTGTTCTATTTCCCAAAATAACAGATAAACAAGAAGTCTTTTTTCATTTGTCCAGCCAGATACTATGTTTTCACATTTTTATGAACAATAAACATGCTCTTTCTTTCTCCTGCAAGCTTTATATATGACTACTTATGCCTGCATTAAAATAAAAGCTTCCTGCCCATGCAGTTCTTTTGTTGCATCCCGATTCACATTTCTAGTCTCAACCCGATGGCCTGTGAACCTTTATGGTAATATTTAAAAATCAAAACAGAGCACCTGCTATTCATTTTTGTATTTGTATTTGTTTAGAACACATTGTCTGTTCTTTCTTAGTAATGTATTCATATTCAGTTACAGCTCCATGAACAAGTCACATCTGGTGACAAGTCATCAAGTCACACAGGCCTCCATCACTGTTATACTGATTATTCTACCTGTCAAGAGGGAGCTTCAGCCTTAGTCCCTGTTTATCTCAGCCTGGATGAAAGATTGCCACCTTCAGTAGAGCTTCTCATCAACCTGGAATGCCCTGCAATCCAAATACAACATCACAGTCAAGCTTGGCTCATCAACCGTTATTACCTCAGAAAAAAAGAGGGTACAACAGTTACAGGGTACCACACTACAATTTCCTTGCCACTGAGTTGGTATCATGAACGGTATATATTTTTAGTCTTTTTAGTACAACAATTTGGTCTACTGTTAATTGGCTTTCAGAGTAAAGCTTTAAAAGGTACAGCAGTGGACCTTAAGGTGAAAGATACACATTAAAGGTACAGAAGATGTACCCTTGATAGTATCACGGCAATAACAAGGAAAAGTCCCATTTGCTACCTTTATTTCTGAGAGTGTACCATCAGGGTCTACCCAGAAACTTAGGGTAACATTCAACAACTAGCTTGCCTTCTCAAACCATATCATGGAAATATCCCAGTCTTTCAGGTTTGCTCTGTATAACATCTGAGATGATCAGACCATACCTGTTGGATGACTAAAAGCACAGCAGTGTATCTGGTCTTCAGTCAACAGAATGGTGCCTATCACTTTCCCCACTTCACCAAAACTCTACTCCCTGAGGCTGAAATTCACCTACATAAGTCAATGAAATCCTGGGAATTATGACATCACTGGGCAGTTTTGAGTCTCGAACAAGATTTTTCTCGTGTATGGTTCCAGGATGGTGGAACTTGAAGAGTCACACAAAACTCATGAACACTTGGGTTTTCCAGGAATACCGAAAGCAGAATATG